>NC_086103.1:87332645-87633030 GCF_963921235.1 Mobula hypostoma | reverse complement strand
TTCTGGAAACCTAGACGCTGTGCACATAATAGTTAATAAATATTGATGTCCAGGTTTAGTTTTTGGCAAAGGGCCTACACAGTCTACAATGATTTTTGAGAACGGCTCACCAAATACTGGAATTGGTTGCAGTAGGGTCACTGGAGTAACCTGATTAGGTTTACCAACAATTTGACATGTATGACATGTTCTACAAAATGTCGCCACATCTTGTCTTAAACTAGGCCAATAAAAATGTTTAGAAACTTTGTTCATAGTTTTCTTTACACCTAAATGACCACCCAAAGGAATACCTTGAGCGATAGTCAAAATCTCGTTTCGGTAAATTTTAGGAACTACTACCTGATGATTAACTTCCCATTCCTCACTAGCAGGAATTGTAGGCGATCTCCACTTTCTCATTAATACCCCCTTTTCAAAATAATATCCAACTGGTACTTTTTCAATTTCACTATCTGGAAGAGCTTGTTCTTTTAATTTAACTACCTCAGGATCTTTACCCTGCTCTGCTATCTTCTCCTTCTGAGATAAAGACAAATCTTCCTGATCAGACTTACCATCAAAATCCTGATCAAATAAGGTAGGCAAGAAAGTTTCTGATACATCCTCAAAATTCGAATCTTGATTTGTACTGTCATGGGCAAAAACCTCATCCTTCACATCAGTCCTTTTAGCCATAGCTCTTGTTACAACACAGGAAGAATCTGTGTTAGTATCCCTCTGTGGTTCCTCAGAATTTGAATTGATTGTCAAATGCACTTCAGGAAAAACTTGTCCACTTGCTAAATCATTCCCTAACAAAAGAGAAACATCATTCACAGGTAAACTGGATTGTAGTCCTACTTTAACAACCCCTGTAACTAATCCTGACCTTAAATTTACTCTATGTAAATGTACTGGCATAAGGACACTCCCTACTCCGCTTATATAATTTACCTCACCAATGTCAGACTCATCATTAAACTTTAGCACACTGTCTAAAATTAGTGACTGTGAAGCTCCAGTATCTCCAAGTATTCTTATTGGTACTGAATTGGATTCTTCTTTCAAGGATACAAATCCTTCTGTTATATAAGTTTCATATCCCTTCTTAACTTGGTCAGACACATCTTCATTAGTATTTTCTGAACCCTGTGGCTTTACAGGTGTTTCAATATGCTGCACACAAGCGTCTGGGACCACTTCTTTCTCTTTCCTTTTCAATCAGAAGCAATTAGCTACTCCATGTCCAGGTTTCTTACAATAATTACAAATAATACCAAAATGTCTTTCCTTCACATGTCTCACTTCATCCTTACTTTTCTCACTAACTTCAGATTTAATGTCTGATTTACCTTGACTCTCTGTGCTATTTTTCTTTTTAAAAATTTTACCCGGAGAAAATTTATTCTTGTGAATTAAAACATACTCATCAGCCAATTTAGCAATCCCCTGCAATGAAGAGGTGTCCCGTTCTTTTAAGTACGTTCTCACTTCAACAGGAATGTTTCTTTTAAATTCCTCCTGCAAAATCAGCTCTTTTAATTTATTATACTCCCCATTCACATTTTTAGAGGAAACCCATCTCTCAAAACACACAGATTTCTCATAGGCAAATTCCACATAAGTTTTTTCCACCGATTTCTTCAAACTTCTAAATCTTTCTCTATACACTTCCAGAACCATCTCGTATGCCTTTAATATATTCTGCTTAACAATATCATAATCCAGTGCTTGTTCAGCATTTAAGCTGTATAAACTTGTTGTGCCTTGCCTTTAATTACACTTTGTAACATCATTGGCCATTGGTCCGTCGGCCACTTTAAACTCAGAGCAACTGTTTCGAAATGTTGGAAATATGTGTCCACATCAACTTCATTAAATGGAGGAGCCAAAATAACCTCACGACTAGCAACAAACTGTTTCATAGAACCAGAAGACTGGCTCCCGAACTTTAATTTCTGCATCTCTAGCTCGAATTTCCTCTGGTTATCAGCTTCTCTTTCTGCAAACTCCCTTTTTTTAAGGGTTCTCTTTCTTCAAATTCCCTTTTTTAAAAAGGCTTCTCTTTCTTCGAATTCCCTTACTTTATGAGCTTTCCTTTCGGCCTTTTCCACTTTAAATCTTTCAAACTTTAAATGTTCAAGATGCAACTGCATTTCCAGATTACTCATTGGAAACTTCTCTAACATCTCCTCATCAAATAAATTCGAAGTAATATAATGTTCAGCAATTTTTCTTTGTATGAAAACCTTGGTAGAATTTCTCGTAATTCCTTTAATATCCACCTTCCTAGCAATCTCAAATACCTCAGGTTTTCTCCCACTCTCTAAAAATCCTGAGTCAGGCGAATTCAAAAACCTGTCAATATCCATTGTTGCCGAATACAACACACACACCAATCAAACCAAAAAAAAATTGGGTATTTACCTTTTCCAAATCAAAATGGCAATTACCAGCACTTAAACTCAAAATCGGAACATTTCCTGGCCGAACCCCAACTGTTCATGCTATGTAACCGGCAACAATGAATATCAATCGAGACAGGTTATATAAAAATAACCAAACCTTTATTAAACACCGAAAAATGATAAGGGAAAAAAAAACAAATGAAAGCTTTAACCAGAAGTTAACAGATATGCAGCTGTTCACCAACTCGCCACTCGGCTCTGGTTCTTAAAACGTTAAATGCGAAACAGTTCTTAAAGCGACACAGTCAGATATCGTTCTTAAAGCGATAACTTCGAAAGTCCAACAGATTTACACGTTCAATTGGGGAAGACTTCTCTGGAGAAGGATTTCTTCACAGACACAACTTTACTGCCGGTTCTGTCCACAGGATTCACGATGCCGAAAATAAACAGTTTAAATCGACTGACCTTAAATTCCTTTAAAGAGAGAGAGCACCTTTTTGCATGAACTTCTTGCTCTTTCTGGCAAGAGTTATCTCGATGCAGGTTGCTACTCCAACGAAGAGTCAATAAGGTCGATCTTTTATTAAACTGCCAAAAGATGCAGACTCCTCTTGATCCTGTAACTTTGATAAATTCTTCACTCTCCCTTCTAATGTTGGAATTGAGTAAATCAACACATCTAGCAAAAATTTCCGGTCCAAAAAATAAGATATTTTGCAACAGAACGCACAACCGTTTTAAAAATGAAACTGCGTCACAAAAACAAACACGCAACAGAAACGGAGATACAGCACATTCTACCTGGAAATCTACAAACTCAAAAACCAACTGCATCACCTGGGTTGACCCTTATATAGTCACGGGGCACATGTCATTACGTGACCTCACATCGGTGGGAAAATCACATCAGGCGACTTCCAAAAGACCATTACATCATTCTCACAAAAAAAAAACAGATCTCCTTGAGCATGTAACACAGGAAACAAGTCCAGGACCAGCCTATTGGCTCAGGGTGTCTGACCCTCCAAGGGAGGAGTTGTAAAGTTTGATGGCCACAGGCAGGAATGACTTCCTATGACACTCTATGCTGCATCTCGGTGGAATGAGTCTCTGGCTGAATGTACTCCTGTGCCCAACCAGTACATTATGTAGTGGATGGGAGACATTGTCTAAGGTGGCATGCAACTTGGACAGCATCCTCTTTTCAGACACCACCGTCAGAGAGTCCAGTTCTATCACCACAACATCACTGACCTTACGAATGAGTTTGTTGATTCTGTTGGTGTCTGCTCCCTTCAGCCTGCTGCCCCAGCGCACAACAGCAAATATGATAGCACTGGCCACCACAGACTTGTAGAACATCCTCAGCATCGTCTGACAGATGTTAACGGACCTCAGTCTCCTCAGGAAATAGAGATGATTCTGACCCTTCTTGTAGACAGACCTTAGTGCTCTTTGATCAGTTCGGTTTATTGTCAATTCGTATCCCCAGGCATTTGTAATCCTCCACCATGTCCACACTGACCTCCTGGATGGAAACAGGGGTCACCGGTGCCTTAGCCCTCCTCAGGTCCACCACCAGCTCCTTAGTCTTTTTCACATTAAGCTGCAGATAATTCTGCTCACACCATGTGACAAAGTTTCCCACTGTATCCCTATACTCAACCTCATCTCCCCTGCTGATGCATCCAACTATGGCAGAGTCATCAGAAAACTTCTGAAGATGACAAGACTCTGTGCAGTAGTTGAAGTCCGAGGTGTAAATGGTGAAGAGAAAGGGAGACAAGACAGTCCCCTGTGGAGCCCCAGTGCTACTGATCACTCTGTCGGACACACAGTGTTGCAAGCACACGTACTGTGATCTGCCAGTCAGGTAATCAATAATCCACGACACTAGGAATACATCCACCTGCATCGCTGTCAGCTTCTCCCACAGCAGAGCAGGGCGGATGGTGTTGAACGCACTGGAGAAGTCAAAAAACATGACCCTCACAGTGCTCGCTGGCTTGTCCAGGTGGGCGTAGACATGGTTCAGCAGGTAGACAATGGCATCCTCAACTCCTAGTCGGGGCTCGTAGGTGAACTGGAGGGGGTCTAAGTGTGGCCTAACCATAGGCCAGAGCTGCTCCAAAACAAGTCTCTCCAGGGTCTTCATGATGTGGGAGATCAATGCCACCGGTCTGTAGTCATTGAAGCCACTGGGGCGCGGCGTCTTCGGAACAGGGACGAGGCAGGACATCTTTCACAGCACAGGAACCCTCTGGAGACTCAGGCTCAGGTTGAAGACATGGTGAAGTACTCCACACAGCTGGGGGGCACAGGCTTCGAGCACCTTGGTGCTGACACCATCCGGTCCTGCAGCCTTGCTTGGCTGGAGACGTTTCAACTGTCTTCTCACCTGTTCAGCTGTGAAGCCCACCGTGGTGGTTTCATGTGGGGAAGGGGTTATATACATCACAAACAGCATAGGTCCCATCACAGATTCCTGTGGAACACCACTAATTACAGACTTCCAGCTCAAATAAGTCCCTTCAACCACTGTTCTCTGTCTTCTATGTGCAAGCCAGTTCTGAATCCAAACAGTCAATTCACTGCGGACCACATGTATCTTAATCTTTTGGATTACCCTCCTATGAGGGGCTTTGTCAAATACCTTACTAAAATCCATGTAGTCAACTTCCACTGCCTTACCCTCATCAAAAAGCTCAATCAAATTGGTAAGCAACGACCTGCCACGCACAAAGCCAAGTTGGCTCTTCCTAATTAGACCCTGAGTTTCCAAATACTTATATATCTGATCCCTAAGAATTTTCTCCAGCCATTTCCCTACAGCTGTTGTGAGACTCACCCATTTATAGTTGCCAGGATTTTCCTTTGTTCTCTTCCTAAATAGAGGTACAACGTTAGCCACTCACCAGTCCTCTGGGACCTCGCCTGTGGCTAGAGAGGGCATAAAGATACTGGTCTAGGACCCAGCAATCTCGTCTGCTGCCTCCTTCAAAAACTTGGGGTAAATCACATCAGACCGTGGGGACCTATCCACCTGAATACTCATGAGGAGGCCAAGGTTGGGTGTAAGGCCTGTCCCGGTGCTCCACTATCCTGTGCTCTAGACTCTTTTGGGTGAATTCCAAAGATTCATCACAGTACCTTCTACACAGGCCTCCAGAAGAGCTCTGCTAGATCTCAAGTTGAATTTACATTGTTATTGTGAAATCATAACCATTCCCAATATCATGTTTAAGACCAGAGGAAGCCAATTAATTTATCATTAATTTATCTGTGTGTGTTTCACAGTTACACAGTAAAGAGGTCAAAAGGATTGGCTTATTAATTTTTACAGGAATTCCATATTTCTGACTCAACTCTGCGGCATGCATCGGGGATTTAATGTATTCTTAATATGCTCTGCAATGAATATTTCATTTCACACTGTACACAAGGTCACTGCCTGGAAAAAGGTCCATCCTCACTGACTTTCCAGCTTTAAATGTTCAGACCTGTTTTGGAGTTTAATATTGATCACTTTGGTGATCAATGCATAAATGAAAGAACTCCTGTTTTCATAAGCAGGAATTATGATTATTATGTGTATTATGTGTATTATGACATAAAGATCCGTAATTATGTGTATTATGACATAAAGATCCGTAATTGTGTCTTTAGCCCCTCTTTTCAGATATGTAGATTATTTGTGTTTATAAACTGATTTTTATATGTGGAGAGGGGTGAAGTAAATGTTCACACCTCATTGGTTCCCACATGGATCCTGATATCTGTTCACTTTTAATGATTTCTTCACTTCTCCTTCATGTCCCTTTTAGAAGCAAAAAACCCGGAGTGTGTATTTCCAAGTACCCCTGGAAACAAAAATGTGTCAGGTCAAATCATTGAAAAGACTTTCAATAAGTTTAATTAGCAAGAAAATGAAATCCTCTGTTACTCTAGGTTTATTTTTCAGAAACGTACCCTGATAAAAAACAACCAGGTGCAAATGCACTTAAACCTTATCATTAACTTCAACTTCAGAGCACTAATGACTTCACAGTGTTTTTGCAATTGATTGCATTGACTGAGAGAGTGTCACATACCCGTGACGGGTTAAAGAACCAGCAGAAATGGAAAACACCTTGGAGTCTGGTATTGCTGTTAACTAATGGTATTTATTAGTAACTACGCAATACAGTAATATAAAATCAGATAAATCAAACAGGTTAGCAAAGAACAACAAGAAATCTGCAGATGCTGGAAATTCAAGCAACACACATCAAAGTTGCTGGTGAACGCAGCAGGTCAGGCAGCATCTCTAGAAAGAGGTACAGTCGACGTTTCGGGCTGAGACCCTTCATCAGGACTAACTGAAGGAAGAGTTAGTAAGAGATTTGAAAGTGGGAGGGGGAGGGGGAGATCCAAAATGATAGGAGAAGACAGGAGGGGGAGGGATAGAGCCAAGAGCTGGACAGGTGATAAGCAAAAGGGGATACGAGAGGATCATGGGACAGGAGGTCCGGGAAGAAAGACAGGGGGGGTGGGGGGGACCCAGAGGATGGGCAAGAGGTATATTCAGAGGGACAGAGGGAGAAAAAGGAGAGTGAGAGAAAGAATGTGTGCATAAAAATAAGTAACAGATGGGGTACGAGGGGGAGGTGGGGCCTTAGCGGAAGTTAGAGAAGTCGATGTTCATGCCATCAGGCCGGAGACTACCCTGACGGAATATAAGGTGTTGTTCCTCCAACCTGAGTGTGGCCCCACCTTTACAGTAGAGGAGGCCGTGGATAGAAACGTCAGAATGGGAATGGGACGCGGAACCAAAACGCGTGGCCACTGGGAGATCCTGCCCTCTCCGGTGGACAGAGCGCAGATGTCCAGCAAAGCGGTCTCCCAGTCTGCGTCGGGTCTCGCCAATATATAAAAGGCCACATCGGGAGCACCGGACGCAGTATATCACCCCAGCCGACTCACAGGGGAAGTGTTGCCTCACCTGGAAGGACTGATTGGGGCCCTGAATGGTGGTAAGGGAGGAAGTGTAAGGGCATGTGTAGCACTTGTTCCGCTTACACGGATAAGTGCCAGGAGGGAGATCAGTGGGGAGGGATGCGGGGGACGAATGGACAAGGGAGTTGCGTAGGGAGCGATCCCTGCGGAATGCAGAGAGAGGGGGGGAGGGAAAGATGTGCTTAGTGGTGGGATCCCGTTGGAGGTGGCGGAAGTTACGGAGAATAATATGTTGGACCCGGAGGCTGGTGGGGTGGTAGGTGAGGACCAGGGGAACCCTATTCCTAGTGGGGTGGTGGGAGGATGGAGTGAGAGCAGATGTACGTGAAATGGGGGAGATGCATTTAAGAGCAGAGTTGATAGTGGAGGAAGGGAAGCCTCTTTCTTCAAAAAAGGAAGACATCTCCCTTGTCCTAGAATGAAAAGCCTCATCCTGAGAGCAGATGCGGCGGAGACGGAGGAATTGCGAGAAGGGGATGGCGTTTTTGCAAGAGACAGGGTGAGAAGAGGAATAGTCTTGATAGCTGTGAGAGTCAGTAGGCTTATAGTAGACATCAGTGGATAAGCTGTCTCCAGAGACAGAGACAGAAAGATCTAGAAAGGGGAGGGAGGTGTCGGAAATGGACCAGGGAAACTTGAGGGCAGGGTGAAAGTTGGAGGCAAAGTTAATAAAGTCAACGAGTTCTGCATGCGTGCAGGAAGCAGCGCCAATGCAGTTGTCGATGTAGCGAAGGAAAAGTGGGGGACAGATACCAGAATAGGCACGGAACATAGATTGTTCCACAAACCCAACAAAAAGGCAGGCATAGCTAGGACCCATGCGGGTGCCCATAGCTACACCTTTAGTTTGGAGGAAGTGGGAGGAGCCAAAGGAGAAATTATTAAGAGTAAGGACTAATTCCGCTAGACGGAGCAGAGTGGTGGTAGAGGGGAATTGATTAGGTCTGGAATCCAAAAAGAAGCGGAGAGCTTTGAGACCTTCCTGATGGGGGATGGAAGTATATAGGGACTGGAATTCCATGGTGAAAATAAAGCAGTGGGGGCCAGGGAACTTAAAATCATCGAAAAGTTTAAGAGCGTGAGAAGTGTCACGAACATAGGTTGGAAGGGATTGAACAAGGGGTGATAAAACCGTGTCGAGGTATGCAGAAACGAGTTCGGTGGGGCAGGAGCAAGCTGAGACAATAGGTCGGCCAGGACAGGCAGGTTTGTGGATCTTGGGTAGGAGGTAGAAACGGGAAGTGCGGAGTGTGGGAACTATAAGGTTGGTAGCAGTGGATGGGAGATCCCCTGAGCGGATAAAGTCGGTGATGGTGTGGGAGACAATGGTCTGGTGCTCCTTAGTGGGGTCACGATCCAGGGGTAAATAAGAGGAGGTTAGCAAAGACTAGGGGTAAATGGATACAGTCTTATGATGTTGGGTAAATGAGATCAGTTCAGTTCAGTTTGTGGTATTGAGTTGAGCAGTGGTGGAGAGAGAGAAGTGTTGTTGTTCGAGTAAGCCGATTCCGTCGATTCTTCCCGTCGTCCTCCGAAACTTCCAGGTTAGCCAAACTTGACCAACTTAAGAGCACCATCTTCAAGTGATAGTCTACCAACCCACTCAAAGGTTAGACACACTGCTGGACTCCACAGGGTCGCTCTTTCATGCACTAATAATCACAGATCAATTCCTCACAATCGATCCTCAGTCCCACACTTGTGGGTAACTTAACAGGATAGTGGTAACTTCACCAAACCTTAGTGCATCTGCGTGTCCTGTGAAACAAGTAGTTATGCTGGTTTAAATACTGTTGTGCTGAACACCAGCTGTTCATCAAGTAGCTCCTCCCTTCTCTCTCCATAGGAACTCAGAAGCTGGCAGTGTCCTTGCAGAAATTCCAAACAAACTGTGAGCAGTCTTCGCCTCCCTCTCTCTTAATAACAAGATGTTTGTGCTGTACAGCTCTTACTCTCTTTTTTAAAAGCACATTTCATCAGGGATAATTCAGGATTCCATCACACCTCCCTCCTTTTAGGAAAATTTTGATGAAGCTGCAAAATTTTTAGTTTAACTGTAGATTACGAAGTTTGAAACAATATATGTATAATTATCAGATAACAGAGCAAAACGTGTACAACTTCTAACTTAACATCTGGATAAACAATCAGCTTTAATGTTGTCAGTACCTCTCACATGTTTTATTTTCAGGTCATATTCTTGCAAGATCAGACTCCAGTTAAATAACCTTCTATTCTTATCCTTCATCTTCCTCAGAAACATTAATGGATTATTGTCCGTGTACACCACAAGTGGTTTCTGGGCAGGACAAACATAGACCTCAAAATGTTGTAAAGCCAGAATAAGTGATAGCAACTCTTTTTCAACAGTAGAGTAATTTTTCTGGTACACATTATATTTCTTTAAGAAATAAGCTACTGGATGTTCAATGTCATTCTCACCTTTCTGTAACAGTACTGCCCCAGCACGTTGTGTTGGGCACATGGCCAAGTGGTTAAGGTGTTCGTCTAGTGATCTCAAGGTCACTGGTTTGAGCCTCAGCTGTGGCAGCGTGTTTGTGTCCTTGAGCAAGGAGCTTAACCACACATTGCTGTAGTGTCTGTGCAAGGAATGGCGCCCCACACAGACTTCCAATCTGCGCCTTGTAAGGCACGAAATTGCCCGACGCAGACCTCTCATGGTCTGATTCGATGTTCCCTCCCCACTGCCCCGGCAGCTTCATCACTAGCGTCTACCACGATTGAAAATGTTTTATTAAAATCAGGTGCTTTGAACACAGGATAATAACACAGGATGGTTTTCAGGCTTTCAAATGCCTCCTGGCAAAGCTCACTCCATACAAATCTTTCCCTCTTCCCTAGGAGTTTTGTTGGGAGAGAGCGATGTCTGCGAAGTTCTTGCAAAACTTACGATGATACCCAATCATTCCTAAAAACCCCCTTAATGCTTTCTTGCCCGTCGGAATGGGAACCTCAGCAATAGCTTGAACCTTGGCCTGTACAGGAGCCAGTTGGCCCTGGCCTAATACATAGCCCAGATATGTAACTGTGGCATGACTAAACTCACTTTTAGCGAGGTTCACAGTAAGATTGGCCTTGGACAGCCCGTCAAATAGCTTTTCTACAGCCACAATATGTTCTTCCCATGTGTCATTCCATACAACCAGATCATCAATATAAGCCCCTGTATTTTCTAAACCTCGAATCACAGAATTGATCATCCTTTGGAATGTCCCTGGAGCATTTCTAATCCCAAAGGGTAAAACATTGTACTCATACAGTCCAGATGGTGTGACAAATGCAGATATTTCTTTAGCCCTTTCTGTCAAAGGAACGCTCCAGTACACTTTTAACAGGTCAAGCTTTGTAAGGTATTTAGCCTTCCCCACTCTATCAATACAGTCATCCACTCTATTTTCTTGTTCTTTCTTCTTTCCAATTTCTTTTTCAACCATTCTACTTTTCCCTAAATTCATTCAGTAAGGATGCTGTTTGATCGGTTTGGCTGAGCCTACAACGACATCATGCACTGCAGCAGTGCACTGTCTTGCAATGTCAGGGAATAAATCTTGATACTTGCTAATTAAGCCTTTCAATTGTTTTTGCTGTGCAGGCTCCAACTGATGGACTTTGTTATCAATATTTTTCAAAACAATAGCGTTTTTGAGCTTTGTGGAGACTACACTGAGCTGGTACCTCGGTACCAGGTCCACAGCTTCATTTGTTTTCATAACAGTACTCACAGGTGATGTCTCCGTGTCGTGATAAGGCTTGAGCATATTTATGTCAACGACTTGAGTAGCCTTCCTATCAAACCAGTGTTCCATTTTGATTTGGGAGTTTTGCAAATTCTGCTTTGTAAGGTTTGTTATGCCTTTCTTGAAATTTCAGAACATAATCCAGCACACTGCACATACTTTCAGATCAGACCACTGTTCTCTGAGTAGGGTCAAAGGTCCTCTCGGCCTGTGACCAAAAACAAGCACAAACGGACTACACCCCAATGATTTTTGAATCGAATCCCTAACAGCAAATAAGAGTAGGGGAACCCCCTCATCTCAGTTTTTCCCATTTTCCACCCAATATGTTTTAATCATGGTCTTAAGAGTGGAGTGGAACCGTTCCAAAGCTCCCTTGGACTCTGGGTGATATGCAGATGACACAATGTGCTTAGCCCCCAGTTCAGAAACTACTTGCTGGAATACTCCCAATGTAAAGTTACTGCCCTGGTCAGATTGAATTTTTTTGGGCAGACCTACCACTGTGAAAAACTTGATGAGGGCTTTTACCACAGTCTTGGCCTTGATGTTTCTGAGAGACACTGCTTCAGGGAACCTAGACGCAGT
Organism: Mobula hypostoma; assembly: GCF_963921235.1. Lineage (NCBI taxonomy): Eukaryota > Metazoa > Chordata > Chondrichthyes > Myliobatiformes > Myliobatidae > Mobula > Mobula hypostoma. Next base: position 87,621,296 of record NC_086103.1, on the reverse strand, counting down.
ACACATAATTGTTAACAAGTACTGATGACCAGCTGCAGTCTTTGGCCATGGGCCAACACAATCCACTATGACGCTAGAAGGTTCACCAAAAGCAGGCATCAGTTTAAGTGGTGCTACCTGGGTAACCAGATTAGGTTTCCCCTCAACCTGGCAGGTATGGCAAGTCCTGCAAAGACTCGCAACATCCTTTCTTAAATTAGGCCAGTAGAGTTCCTGTTCACTGTCTTTCTTCCTCCAAAATGTCCACCCAAAGGCATACTATGAGCCATGTTTAAAATTTTAGCCCTGTAAACTTTTGGATCCACTCCCTGGTGCACGATAGCCCAATCCTCACTTGCAGGCACAGTAGGTGGTCTCCACTTACTCACTAACACCCCAACTTTAAGATAATATCTTACTGACTCTTTCTGAACCTCCTCTTCTGTGGGAGCTGTCTCCTTTAAAGCCACAATGTCAGAATCTCGCTTCTGTTCCTCTACAAATTCCTTTCTAGATAAGGGCAAACCTTTCTCATCAGCTTTACTACCCTCTAAGTCCTGTTGGAATAGGGAAGGTAGAAAAGTCTCTGATAAATCATCATGGGCATCAGCAGACTTTCCAGACCTACTTCGAGTGACTAAGCAGGAAGGGTAAACATCAGTCTCCATGTGTGGGTCATTAGCAACAGTTTTGCTCATTAGCTGAACTGCTGGATAAACATCACCTTGGATAGGTGTCAACCTACCCCCAATGATTACTAAACTCAGCACTATCACCAGACTTACAAAAACCATGTGTCTATTGTGAAAAATCCCAAACAATCCATTTATTCCATTCCTACAACCTTCATCTCGATCTGTCTCCATAGTAACCTCTACAAATGGCTTCTCAAAACCAAAACAAACCTTTTCCTCCATATCACAATCGTGAAAAGCAACTCCATAACTTTGAAGGTGTTTACATCCATATATTAAAACAAAATTCAACAGAGTGGCACATACTTCTTCAGCAGGCCATTGTCCTGAAAGCAGGGTCAAAGGTCATGAAACCAATCCAACCTTCACAAGTACTTTATTCAAAACTCCAAAAGCAACACCTTTCTCAATATCTTCAGTAACATTTACCTTACTAATTTTCATCTCATCACTAACTTTTAGAACACTGCCTAATAAAAGTGACTGAGAATCCTCAATTTTCACTGGCACCAAGGTTAACCCCTTATTCACTGAACCATGTCCATCTGACACAAAACGACTGCATTCCTTGTCAACCAAGTCAGACACCTCAGACCTTAATTGAGCTTCCACACAAGGTTCAGTACCTTGTGAATCCACAGGTACTTCAACAACCTGAACACAGGCAATCGGGACAGCTGCCTCTTCTAGACTGTCATCACTAGTCCCAGTTTCAAATTCTAGATAACCCTGATCCTCCCAGCTACTCTCTGGGAAACTCTCATCCGGAGTAAACACAACCTCATGGGTTAAAACAACCTCGTCTACTATCTTAGCAGACTCCCACAAGGTAGCGGCATCCTCTTCATCTAGATATGCCCTTACATCATCGGGGATACAACTCTTAAATTCATCAATCAACACAAACTCTTTCGAGCAGTAAAAGTCATCAGGGTCCAACACTGGACCTCCCAGTTGCCACATCTTCCTCTCGAGCTGTCTCTGTTTTTCCACCTCCTCTCTCTGTCTTGCTGTCTCAGCGGACTCGAGCTGTTGCAATTGCAACTCATGCTGTCTTTTCCTATCCTCAGCCTCCAGCCTGAATTGCTCTACCTGGAGCTGAATCTCAGCCTCCATTGAATAACTAACACCTCTACAAACTTTCCCTTAGCTATATAATGCTGGGCTATTACTTTCTGCATCTGGGCTCTCCTTATTTTTATGGTCACCTTTAGTCTTAACATTTGAGCAATTGCCAACAGCACATCCCTCTTAGCATCATCCAGCGCTTCAGGGGTTGGTTCCAACAGAAACCTCTCAACACTAACCTCCATTTCTGCGTTTTTCCACACAACCAAATCAAAAGGGATTTTCCCCAATCAATTCAAATAAGCCTCCAAACAATTTGTTCAAATCCCGGACACGGGCCCCAATTTTGTCACGTGCTCCGTGATGGGTTAAAGAACCAGCAGAAATGGAAAACACCTTGGAGTCTGGTATTGCTGTTAACTAATGGTATTTATTAGTAACTACGCAATACAGTAATATAAAATCAGATGAATCAAACAGGTTAGTAGTGATTATATACATAAGTGTGGAAATATAAAAATCAAGCTTCTTCAAGCCTAGGGGTAAATGGATACGGTCTTATGATGATGGGTAAATGAAATCAGTTCAGTTCAGTTCGTGGTATTGAGTTGAGCAGTGATGGAGAGAGAGAGGTGTTGTGGTTGTTTGAGTAAGCCAATGCCATCGATTCTTCCCATTGTTCTCCGAAACTTCCAAGTTAGCCAAACTTGACCAACTTAAGAGTATTGTCTTCAAGTGATAATCTACCAACCCAGGCAGGGGTTAGACACACTGGTAGACTCCACAGGGTCGCTCTTTCACGCACTAATAATCACAGATCGATCCCTCACGATCAATCCTCAGACCCACACTCGTGGGCACCTTAACTTCACCACACCTTAGTGAATCTGCATGTCCTGTGAAACAAGCAATTATGCTGGTTTAAATACTGTTGTGCTGAACACCAGCTGTCCATCAAGTAGCTCCTCCCTTCTCTCTCCATAGGAAATCAGAAGCTGGCAGTGTCCTTGCAGAAATTCCAAATAAACAGTGAGCAGTCTTCATCTGTCTCTCTCTCTCTTAATAACAAGGTGTTTATGCTGTACAGCTCTCTCGCTCTCTTTTTAAAAGCACAGTTCATAAGGGATGATTCAGGATCCCATCACAAGAGAAAAGAAAGAGTTTTTGCTTTCAAGTTGATGGTTGTGATGTGTACAATAAGACACTGTCCTTCCATGCTTGTGCAGTTACAGGCACTGATTTTCCTCTTCATGAGGTGATTGATTCTGCTTAGTCAGTCTTGCATGTGGAGAGAGTAGAACAGGTTAAGCATGCATCCTTGAGGTCTGCCTCTGTTGATGCAATGTCCATCAATCTGGGAGTGGGTTACACGGAAAGTGATTGGTGCATTGATTACTTTGAATAAAATATTCACAGGTGTTTGGACATCTGAAGCCAGTGCCAATTTGGACATTAGTCTGGTTGCGGAAAAACATCCTCCGGATTAGGATTTGTAAAAACATAATTCTGGCAGTATATTTCCTTTTCCAGAGCACCGCGATCTTTTGCCATTATTCCAACTGAGATGGAATGGAAGGCTCATGCAGTAATTGTTTTTTACAATACGTCTGGCTCTGATAACTGCTTTCCACGGAGCCATCAGCAAAGGCTTTCCTTTGCTTTCTGTAATATTTATCCCTTTAAAACTTCCCGTGGAATCTGTCCCTACCATATTTTGTGGAACAGCTGTGCATGTTTTAGTAATTCTCCAATAAATATTCTTAACCTATCAATGCCACTCACCAAGGTATCAAAATAATTTTCCTTGATCTTTACTGAAGTATGTAGTTTTTTTTTGTTTTTTTAGATTATGAGGACACTCAGTCCTCATTTATTGTCATTTAGAAATGCATGCATTAAAAAATGATACAATGCTCCTCCAGGATGATATCACAAGAAAACACAGGACAAACCAAGACTAAAACTGACAAAACCACATAATTATAACATATAGTTACAACAGTGCAAAGCAATACCGTAATTTGATAAAGAGCAGACTATGGGCAGAGTAAAAAAAGTCTCAAAGTCCCGATAGACTCATCATCTCACGCAGACGGTAGAAGGGAGAAACTCTCCTTGCCATGAACCTCCAAGTGCCACCAACTTGCCGATGCAGCACCATTGGAAGCACCCGACCCAGCGGACTCTGAGTCCGTCCGAAAACTTCGAGGCTTCGACCAGCCCCTCCGACACAGCCTCTCTGAGCACCATCTTCTGCCAAGCCGAGCACTTCGACCCTGCCCCGGCTGCCAAGCAACAAGCAAAGCCAAGGACTCGGGGCCTTCTCCTCCGGAGATTCTGGACCACACAGTAGCAGCAGCAGTGAAGCAGGCATTTCAGAAGTTTCACCAGATGTTCCTCCGTGCTCTCACGTCCGCCTCCATCAAATCAGGATTGTGCATGGCACCCTACTTGACAAATAACAGACATCACCACTGGAGTGGCCGCTGCGAGCTGCGTCAGGCCGCCATTTCCTCCTCCCACAATTTCTCCTCCTATTTTGAGCTTTTCTCCTCCTTCAGCCTTGCTCTTAAGCCTCTCAGGAAAATAGCCACAGTTTAGTCTTCCACACCGCCAGATATCTCTTGTCATTTTCGTGAATTCTTGACAACCACTTCACATGTTAACATCCTCCCCTCTGAAGTTTGACACAGTTCTCCAGAGCATATCAGCTACTGGTTTGCATTATCTCTGTGCTGTTGTATATCTTTTCCTGTTTACTTTATAACAGTTTTATCTGTTTATCTTCATAATTTAAAAGTTGAACCTCAACATAACTTGGATAACATTATCCACCAAAACAAGTACATTTAGGTAGAGTGGGATTTAAAAATGAAAATGTCTATAAATATTTTCTTCAAAATGACTCCACCTATCACCAACCAGTTTAACAGGGCTCTGATGATGGTAGACACTTGATAAGAATTTTGGACAGATTGGCTATTGAAGTCCTTTAACAATGGTCTTGTTATATTCATCGCTCCTAGGTTGCTACAGATTTATAGGTAATTGGGCAGATTTCCAGGGAAGGTGGGACCTGTTCCGGCAGGACGGTTTACATCTGAACTGGAAGGGGACAGATATTCTTGCAAGTAGGTTTGCTAGAGAGGCTCCAGTGGATTTAAACGAGATACAAGGGGGGAGGGGAACCAGAGTGGAGGAACAGATGTAGGGGAGAAGGAAGAAAAAGGAGATAGTAAAGTTGTTGCACCGTTAGTGATAAACAGAGAGTAAGAGATGGAAAATTTCTTAAATGCATTTATTTTAATGCTAGGAGCATTGTAAGAAAGGTGGATGAGCTTAGAGCATGGATTGATACCTGGAAGTATGATGCTGTAGCTATTAGTGAAACATGGTTGCAGGAGGGGTGTGATTGGCAACTAAATATTCCTGGATTTAGTTGCTTCAGGTGTGATAGAATCAGAGGGACAAGAGGGGGAGGTGTTGCATTGCTTTTCAGAGAAAATATTACAGCAGTGCTCTGGCAGGACAGATCAGAGGGCTCGTCTAGGGAGGCTATTTGGGTGGAATTGAGGAATGGGAAAGGTGTAGTAACACTTATAGGGGTGTATTATAGACCACCTAATGGGGAGCGAGAATTGGAGGAGCAAAATTGTAAGGAGATAGCAGATAGTTGTAGTAAGCACAAGGTTGTGATTGTGGGAGATTTTAATTTTCCACATATAGACTGGGAAGCCCATACTGTAAAAGGGCTGGATGGTTTGGAGTTTGTAAAATGTGTGCAGGATAGTTTTTTGCTGCATAGAGGTACCAACTAGAGAAGGGGCACTGTTGGATCTCCTGTTAGGGAATGAGATAGGTCAGGTGATGGAGGCATGTGTTGGGGAGCACTTCAGGTCCAGTGATCACAATGCCATTAATTTCAATATAATTATGGAGAAAGATAGGTCTGGACCCAGGGTTGAGATTTATGTTTGGAGAAACGCTAACTTTAAGGAGATGCAAAACCATTCAGAAGGAGTGGATTGGGACAAATTGTTCTATGGGAAGTATGTAATAGAGAAATGGAGGTCATTTAAAGGTGGAATTTTGAGGGTACAGAGTCTTTATGTTCCTGTTAGGTTGAAAGGAAAGGTTAGAAGTTTGAGAGAGCCATGGTTTTCAAGGGATATTGGAAACTTGGTTCAGAAAAAGAGAGATATCTACAATAAATATAGGCAGCACTGAGTAAATGAGGTGCTCGAGGAATATAAATAATGTAAAAAGAATCTTAAGAAAGAAATTGGAAAAGCTAAAAGAAGATATGAGGTTGCTTTGGTAAGTAAGGTGAAAATAAATCCAAAGGGTTTCTACAGTTATATTAATAGCAAAAGGATAATGAGGGATAAAATTGGTCCCTTAGAGAATCAGAGTGGAAAACTATGTGTGGAACCAAAAGAGATGGCGGAGATTTTGAACAATATCTTTTCTTCAGCATTCACTAAGGAGAAGGATATTGAATTGTGTAAGGTAAGGGAAACAAGTAGGGAAGTTATGAAAACTATGATGATTAAAGGAGTGGAAGTATTGGCAGTTTTAAGGAATGTAAAAGTGGATAAGTCTCCGGGTCCTGACAGGATATTCCCTAGGACCGTGAGGGAAGTTAGTGCAGAAATAGCAGGGGCTCTGACAGAAATATTTCAAAAGTCATTAGAAACACGGATGGTGCCGGAGGATCGGCATATTGCTCATGTTGTTCCATTGTTTAAGAAGGGTTCTAAGAGTAAACCTAGTAATTATCGGCCTGTAAGTTTGACGTCAGTGGTGGTTAAATTAATGGAAAGTATTCTTAGAGATGGTATATATAATTATCTGGATAGACAGGGTCTGATGAGGAACAGTCAACATGGATTTGTGCATGGAAGGTCATGTTTGACAAAACTTATTGAATTTTTTGAAGAGGTTACTAGGAAAGTTGACGAGGGTAAAGTGGTAGATGTTGTCTATATGGACTTCAGTAAGGCATTTGACAAGTGTCCACATGGAAGGTTAGTTAGAAAGGTTCAATCATTAGGTATTAATATCGAAGTAGTAAAATGGATTCAACAGTGGCTGGATGGGAGACGCCAGAGAGTAGTGGTGGATAACTGTTTGTCAGGTTGGAGGCCAGTGACTAGTGGTGTGCCTCAGGGATCTGTACTGAGTCCAATGTTGTTCGTCATATACATTAATGATCTGGATGATTGGGTGGAAAATTGGATTAGTAAGTATGCAGATGATACTAAGATAGGTGGTGTTGTGGATAATGAAGTAGGCTTTCAAAGTTTGCAGAGAGATTTAGGCCAGTTGGAAGAGTGGGCTGAAAGTTGGCAAATGGAGTTTAATGCTGAATAGTGTGAAGTGTGACATTTTGGTAAGACTAATCAAAATAGGACATACATGGTAAATAGTCGGGCATTGAAAAATGCAGTGGAGCAGAGAGATCTAGGAATAATGGTCCATAGTTCCCTGAAGGTGGAATCCCATCTGGATAGGGTGGTGAAGAAAGCTTTTGGAATGCTGGCCTTTATAAATCAGAGCATTGAGTATAGGAGTTGGGATGTAATGTTAAAATTGTACAAGGCATCGGTGAGGCCAAATTTGGAGTATTGTGTACTGTTCTGGTCACTGAATTATAGGAAAGATGTTAACAAAATAGAGAGAGTACAGAGATGATTTACTAGAATGTTACCTGGGTTTCAGCACCTAAGTTACAGAGAAAGGTTGAACAAGTTGGGTGTTCATTCTTTGGAGCGTAGAAGGTTGAGGGGGGACTTGATAGAGGTATTTAAATTTATGAGGGAGATAGGTAGAATTGACATGGATAGGCTTTTTCCATTGAGAGTGGGGGAGATTCATATAAGAGGACATGAGTTGAGAGTTGGGGGCAAAAGTTTAGGGGTAACACGAGGGGGAACTTCTTTACTCAGAGAGTGGTAGCTCTGTGGAACGAGCTTCCAGTGGAAGTGGTAGAGGCAGGCTCGATATTGTCATTTAAGGTAATATTGGATAGCTATATGGACAGGAAAGGAATGTAGGGTTATGGGCTGAGTGCAGGTCAGTGGGACTAGGTGAGAGTAAGCATTCCGCATGGACTAGAAGGGCCGAGGTGGCCTGTTTCCATGCTGTAATTGTTATATGGTTATTGTGAGCTTCCTTCCTCTTCAGAGAGTCTTGGTATAATCCAAAACTGCAGACTTAGCCCTTATACCACGGCCAGAGGTGAAGCAGGGCTGCTAAGGCCTTTGGTGTCATCATAACAACAGGTAAATCTCTCTCAGCTTTGGGGTAGCAGCATGGAATCGGAATTGGAACTGGTTTATTATTTTCACATGGATCAAGCTTGCCTTGCATACTGTTCATACAGGCTAAATCACTACATTGTGTATTGAGGTAGAATGAAGTAAAACAACAATGCTGAATAAAGTGTAGTTCAGATAAACAAGTAGGTGCAAAGTGATAACAAAGTAGATTGTGAAGTCAAGAGTCCATCTTCTTGTATTAGAGAACTATCTAACAGTCCTATAGCTGCAGGGCAGTGAGGTTGTTATTGGTAAACTACCTTCTGTTCTGTCGGGAATGCCCTCACAGGGAATGTAACATTGCTATGCAAACGCTGAACCTATATCAATGAAGGACACAGAGGAATGGTTTCCTATAACTGGCACAATAATAACTCAATGAATTAATATTTAAGGGTCCTCAAGCATATATACTGCAGAAGTAAGAGTTACTGGAAGCGAGTACATGCCACAATGTCTGTTGTTCCATTTCCAAGTTCATTCAGCATTGAAACAAAATGATTGCAAACAGCAGATCTGTAGATTATCTGCTGTAAGACTATAAGACACGGGAGCAGAATTAGACCATTCAGCCCATCGAGTCTGTACCGGCATTCCATCATGGCTGATCCCATATCCCACTCAACCCCTTACACCAGCTTTCTCGCTGTCCTTTGATGCCCTGATCGATCAGGAAACAATCAAATTCTGTCTTAAATATACACACGGACTTGGCCTCCACCACAGTCTGTGGTAGATATTCCACAGATTTACTACTGTCTGGCTAAATAAAATTCCTCCTTACCTCTGTTCTAAGAGGTCACTCCTCAATTTGGAGGCTGTGCTGTTTAATTCTGGATAACCCCACCATAGGAAGCATCCTCTCCACATCCATCCTATCCGTTCCTTTCATCATTCAGTAGGTTTCAATGAGATCCCCACGCATTCTTCTAAATTCTAGTGAGTGCAGACCCAAAGCTGCAAAACGCTCTTCATATGTTAACCCCTTCATTCCCAGAATCATCCTCATGAACCTCCTATGGACTCTTTCCTTGACAACACATCCTTCTGAGATCTGTGGCCCAAAACTGTTGATTATACTCCAAGTGGGCCTTACTAGTGTCTCATAAAGCCTCAGTATTATCTCCTTGCTTTGATATTCTATTCCCATTGATATAAGTGCCAACATTTCATTTGCCTTTTTTACCATAGACTCCACCTGTAAATTAACCTTCTGGGAGACACGCACAACGTTAAGACAGATTTATCTGTTAATATGATGACATCAAAAGCCTTAGCAGCCCTGCTTCACCTTTGCACCTCCAATGTTTGAACCTTTTCTCCATTTAAATAATAGTCTACACTATTGTTGCTTTTAACAAAATGTATTATCATATATTTCCTAACACTGTATTCCACCTGCCACTTTTTTGCCCATTCTGCCAATTTGTCTAAGTCCTGTTGCAATTGCATTACTTCCTTAGCACTACCTAACCCTCCACTTATCTTTGTAGCATCCACAAACTTTGCCACAAAGCCAGCAATTCTGTTATTTAATCACTGACAAGCAATGTAAAAAGTAGCAGTCCCAATTCTGGCCCCTGAGGAACACCACTAGTCACTGGCAGCAAATGAGAAAAGGCCCCTTTCTTTCCCACTCACTGCCTCCTGGCTATCAGCCATTCCTCTATCTATGCCAGTAACTATCCTGTAACGCCATAGGATTTTATCTTGTTAAGAAGCCTCATGTGTGGCAGCTTACCAAATGCCTTCTGAAAATCCAAGTAAGTGACATCCACGGCCTCTCCTTTGTCCACCCTGCTTGCTACTTCCTTGAAGAACTCTAATAGATTTGTCAATCAAGATTTCCCTATTCATAAACCATGCTGACTTTGAGTTATTTTATCATTAGTCTCCAAGTAACCTGAAACATCATCCTTAATTATAGACTCCAGCACTTTCCCAGCAACTTGGGTTAGGTTAATTGGCCTATAATTTCCTTTCAAAGGTTTCAAAGTTACATTTAATGTCAGAGAAATGTGTACAATACACATCCTGATATGCCTTTTCTTCTCAACATCCACGGAAACAGAAAAGTGCCCCAAAGGATGAATGACAGTTAAATGTTAGAACCCCAAACACCCTCCAGCTCCCCACTCCCACACATAAGCAGCAGCAAGCAACGATCCCCCCTCCGACACCAGCAAAAAAAGCTTCAGCAACCCCCACCTAGCACTCAAGCATGCAATAAAGCATCAATAAAGACACCGACTTGCAGTACCCCAAAGAACTATTTGTTCACCTGGTAATTCAACATACCTCAAACTCTGTCTCTCCCTAATAAGAGAAAAAGAGTTGTCTCCGTTTCACAGCGAGAGGGGAGACATAACAAACAACTCGCTGATTTACGATGTTAAAGGTCGATTGCGTTGCTTTTTCTGAGCTCTGTACCCAAAGAACACAGTGTGTCTTCCCTTCCTCCACTATCAACTCTGCTCTTAAACGCATCTCCCCCATTTCACGTACATCTGCTCTCACTCCATCCTCCCACCACCCCACTAGGAATAGGGTTCCCCTGGTCCTCACCTACCACCCCACCAGCCTCCGGGTCCAACATATTATTCTCCGTAACTTCCGCCACCTCCAACGGGATCCCACCACTAAGCACATCTTTCCCTCCCCGCCTCTCTCTGCATTCCGCAGGGATCGCTCCCTACGCAACTCCCTTGTCCATTCGTCCCCCCCATCCCTCCCCACTGATCTCCCTCCTGGCACTTATCCATGTAAGCGGAACAAGTGCTACACATGCCCTTACACTTCCTCCCTTACCACCATTCAGGGCCCCAAACAGTCCTTCCAGGTGAGGCATCACTTCACCTGTGAGTCGACTGGGGTGATATACTGCGTCCGGTGCTCCCGATGTGGCCTTTTATATATTGGTGAGACCCGACGCAGACTGGGAGACCGCTTTGCTGAACATCTACGCTCTGTCCGCCAGAGAAAGCAGGATCTCCCAGTGGCCACACATTTTAATTCTACATCCCATTCCCATTCTGACATGTCTATCCACGGCCTCCTCTACTGTAAAGATGAAGCCACACTCAGGTTGGAGGAACAACACCTTATATTCCGTCTGGGTAGCCTCCAACCTGATGGCATGAACATTGACTTCTCTAACTTCCGCTAGGCCCCACCTCCCCCTCGTACCCCATCTGTTACTCATTTTTATGCACACATTCTTTCTCTCACTCTCCTTTTTCTCCCTCTGTCCCTCTGAATATACCTCTTGCCCATCCTCTGGGTCACCCCCCCCCCCGTCTTTCTTCCCGGACCTCCTGTCCCATGATCTTCTCATATCCCCTTTTGCCTATCACATGTCCAGCTCTCGGCTCTATCCCTCCCCCTCCTGTCTTCTCCTATCATTTTGCATCTCCCCCTCCCCCTCCAGCTTTCAAATCCCTTACTCACTCTTCCTTCAGTTAGTCCTGACGAAGGGTCTCGGCCTGAAACGTCGACTGCACCTCTTCCTATAGATGCTGCTTGGCCTGCTGCGTTCACCAGCAACTTTGATGTGTGTTGCTTGGATACATACATGGAATTATGATGTAGTGGTCATTACAGAGAGTTGGTTGGCACCAGGGCAAGAATGGATTCTCAAGATTCCTGGATTTCAGTACTTTAAAAGGATGGGATCCTAAAGATTCTTCAACCTCTTTTAGTGTAAAAGGCATATCTAATCCCTTCTGTTCAGTTACAGAGAAAGGTTGAACAAGTTGGGGCTTTATTCTTTGGAGCGTAGAAGGTTGAGAGAGGATTTGATAGAGGTGTTTAAAATTATGAGGGGGATTGATAGAGTTGACATGGATAGGCTTTTTCCATTGAGAGTGGGGGAGATTTCAACAAGAGGACATGAGTTGAGAGTTAAAGGGCAAAAGTTTAGGGGTAACATGAGAGAGAACTTCTTTACTCAGAGAGTGGTGGTTGTGTGGAACAAGCTTCCAGCAGAAGTGGTTGAGGCAGGTTCAATGTTGTCATTTAAAGTTAAATTGGATAGATATATGGACAGGAAGGGAATGGAGGGTTATGGACTGAATGCAGGTCGGTGGGACTAGGTGAGAGTAGGAGTTTGGCACGGACTAGAAGGGCCAAGATGGCCTGTTTCCGTGCTGTAATTGTTATATGGTTATATGACCTTTTCCTCTGGAGAATAGACACTGCACAACCTTTCCTACTTTAGCAGAGGTTATCTCATGCAGGACACTGTTTCTTGAATGAAGATTCAATAAAGATCGATCCTCTCCAAACCGCCAAACAATATTAGCTTTACTTGACTCTGCGAATTCCTGTACTTTGGTAAGGTCTTCACTCTCCAACACTAATTACAATAGAAAGTAGAACCCCACTTTAAAACGAAACTGTGTCATAAGGCGAATATGCAGCAGTATGGAGTGAATAACACAAAACTAAACTGAAAACTCAACTGGAAAAACTAACTGCGTCACACCAAAGGTCTCCCTTTTATACCTGTGGTGAACATGTCATTACGTGACCTCACACTGGCGGGAAAATTACATCACCCCACCATCACATGACCAGTACCTCATGTTCATAAGATACTCAATTACATCATGGTGTCATGGTCCGGTCATGAAGTCCGTATTCCGGTTCACGGTCCGGTCCATCGACCCTTGCTCCAGGTTTTCCTGTCTACCCTGTTTCTGTTCTTGTTGACCTCTAATTGAGGCAGCTGATGCTCATTGGGGCTGGCTGCATAAATACCTTCAGAGACCAGGATGTGGCTGCTGGATTGTTCTTGTCCTTACTCCTTGTATCCCTTCCTCTGCCTTCTGTTTCCTCGCCTGAAGTCCTGCCTTGACTTGCCAGTAACTCTCACCTCACCTGAAATTCTCGTCTTGCCTTGCATTGCCTGAAGCCTTGCCTTGTCTTACCGGTAACTCTCGCCTTGTCTTGCCTGCAGTCTTGTCCTGAAGACACCCTGTACCTAGCTCCCTTCCTGTCCCTTGCCTGCGCCCAGGTAAGCTAGGCCATCGTGCCATTACCTACAGTTGGTTCTGTCCCTTCCTGTCCCTTGCCTCCATTGGGTAAACCAGGCTGTATTGCCGTTACCTGTGTTTGGTTCTGTCCCTTGCCTCTGTCGGGTGGTGATCTACGCCCTGCCCAGGAGTACCGCGCCCTGCCCAGGTGGAGCCTCTAGCCTCCAGCCTCCAGTCAAGTCTCCAACCTCCAGCCTCCTGCCAAGCCTTGCCTCTAGTCTCTAGCCTCTAGCCTCAAGCCTGAAGACTCCAGCTTCCTGCATCCTGCCAAGCCTCGCCTCACGTTTTTAGCCTCTAGCCTCAAGACTGAAGACTCCAGCCTCCTGCCAGCCAAGCCTCATCCTTGCCTAGTTCTGGGGTCCGAGCCAGAGGCAAGACCCAAGTACTGGGTCCTTGTCCAGTCTCTGGCTCAGAGTCCAAGCCTGGGCTCCTAGCTCTCTTGTCCAGTCCTGTTCCGGGTTCCTGGTTTTCATGTCCATGTCCTTGCCTTCACCCTATATCCCAGTCCTGTCCCTAGTATTCAGTGTCTGTGTCTTGCACTTGGGTCCGTTCCCAGCCACCTCCTTATGACACATGGTTATAAGACAGTCACAAGATATTCATGAGGTATGTAACAGGAGAGACTGTCAGACTTTCCATCCAAGTGATCCCATGGAGAGATGTCAGACTCTCCATGGCGTGATCCCATGGAGAGACGTCAAATTCTTCATGTTGTGATCCCATGGAGAGATTGTCAGTGTCTCCATGTTGTGATCCCATGGAGAGATTGTCAGATTCTCCATGTTGTGATCCCATGGAGAGATTTTCAGATTCTCCATGTTGTGATCCCATGGAGAGATGTCATATTCTCCATATTGTGATCCCATGGAAAGATTTTCAGATTCTCCATACTAGTAATCCCGTGGAGAGTTTGTGACTCTCTCCATACAAGTGATCGCATGCAGGGGTTGTCAGACTCTCTATGTTGTGATCCTGTGTAGACGTTGTCAGATTCTCCAAACTATTGATCCCATGGAGAGGTTGCCATTACTCAAAACAGAGGCTTCAGTTCTCATTTCCTTCTTGAAGCTTGTGTTCTTCCAGACTGCACAGAAAGACAATCTTATTTCTGTATCCCCACTCACCATAAGCATGTGAAATAATGTTTCTACAAATGAGGACCAACATACAAACATTTGTATGTGTAAAGTCTTTGGACCTTGCTTCTAAATGGAATTCATTCCTTGCAGTAGTTGAGGATAAGGATCCAACACTGAAAGGAAATGCACCTGCTTGCACGGGTTGCACTTGAATCTGAACGGGAACAATATACTGGCAGGCAGGCTTGTTAATGCTATTGGGGAGGGTTTAACCTAGATTTGCAGGATGGTGGGAACCGAAATGAAGAGGCAGAGTATGAGAAGTTGGAACACAAGTAGAGACAGCTTATAGGGAGATTGTGAGGAATGATTGACAGATGTCAGAGCAAAGATGCACTCAGCCTGATTGTTTGAGATGTGTCTATTTTAATGCAAGGACCAATCAAGTGTGACAGTGGAAAAGTGTGTATGGAACTGGAGGAGATAGCAGAGGTACATATTGAGTACTTTGCATCAGTATTCAATATGAAAAAGGGTCTTGGCGATTGTAGGGATGACTTAGAGTGGACTGAAAAGCTTGAACCCTTCAACATTAAGAAAGAGGATGTGCTGGAGCTTTTGGAAAGCATCAAGTTGGATAAATCACTGCGACCAGAGGAGATGTACCCCGGGCTACAGTGAGAGGTGAGGGAGGAAATTGCTGAGCCTCTGGTAGTGATCTTTGCATCATCAATGGGGACGGGAGAGGTTCTGGAGGATTGGAATGTTGTGGATGTTGTTCCATTTTTCAAGAAAGGGAGTAGAGATAGTCCAGGCAATTATAGAACAGTGACTTCTACTTCAGTGGTTGTTAAGTTAATGGAAAAGATCTTAAGAGGCAGCATTTATGAACATTTGGAGAGGCATAATGTGATTAGGAATAGTCAACCTGGCTTTGTCAAAGGCAGGTCATGCCTTACGAGACTGATTAAATTTTTTGAGGATGTGAATAAACACATCGATGGAGGTAGAGCAGTAGATGTTGTGTATATGGATTTTAGCAAGGCATATGATAAGGTACCCCATGCGAGGCTTATTGAGAAAGTAAGGAGGCATAGATCCAAGGGGACATTGCTTTGTAGATCTAGAATTAGCTTGCCCACAGAAGGCAAAAAGTGGTTGTAGACAGGTCATATTCTGCATGGAGGTCGGTGACCGGTGGAGTGCATCAGGGATTTGTTCTGGGACCCTTACTCTTTGTGATTTTTATAAATGACCTGGACGAGGAAGTGGATGGATGGGTTAGTAAATTTGCTGATGACACAAAGGTTGGGCGTGTTGTGGAAAGTGTGGAGGGCTGTCAGCGGGACATTGATAGGATGCAAAACTGGGTGGAGAAGTGGCAGATGGAGTGTGAGATGATTCATTTTGGTAGGTCGAATATGATGGCAAAATATAGTATTAATGGTAAGACTCTTGGCAGTGTGAAGAATCAGAGGGATCTAGGAGTCCGAGTCCATAGGACACTCAAAGCTGCCGCAGGTTGACTCTGTGGTTAAGAAGACTCTGTGGTGCATTGGCCTTCATCTATCATGGGACTGAGTTTAAGAGCCGAGAGGTAATGTTGCAGCTATATAGGACCCTGGTCAGACCCCACTTGGAGTACTGTGCTCAGTTCTGATTGCCTCACTACAGGAAGGATGTGGAAACCATAGAAAGGGTGCAGAGGAGATTTACAAGGATGTTGCCTGGATTGGGGAGCATGCCTTATGAGAATAGGTTGAATGAACTCGGCCTTTTCTCCTTGGATCGACGGAGGATGAGCGATGACCTGATAGAGGTGTACAAGATAATGAGAGGCATTGATCGTGTGGATAGTGAAAGGCTTTTTCCCAGGGCTGAAGTAGCTAGCACGAGAGGGCACAGCTTTAAGATGCTTGGAAGTTGGTACAGAGGAGATGTCAGGGGTAAGTTTCTTCATGCAGAGGGTGGTGAGAGAGTGGAATAGGCTGCCGGCAATGGTGGTGGAGGCTGATACGATAGGGTCTTTTAAGAGACTCCTGGATAGGTACACGGAGCTTAGAAAAATAGAGGGCTATGTGTAACACTAAGTAATTTCTAAGGTCAAGACAAGTTTGGCACTGCTTTGTGGGCCAAAGGGCCTGTATTATGCTGTAGGTTTTCTATGTTTCTATGAGTATCATAAACTTTGAGTGCGGATGAATGTGTGGAGCTATGATGTTGTGGCCATCACAGATATTTGGATGTCTCAGGAGCAAGAATGTCTGCTGAGTGTGCCAGGCTTTAGATGTTTCTAGAAGAACAGACGAGGCAAAAGAGGTGGGACTGTGGCATTGCTAATTAGGGGTAGTGTCATGGCTGCAGAAAAGGAGGAAGTCATGAAGGGATGGTCTACTGAGTCAGTGTGGGTGGAAGTCAGAAACAGGAAAGAGGCAATAACTCTGCTGGGTGTTTTTTATAGACAACCCCCCCCCCCCCCCCAGTAGTAACAGGGATATCAAGGAGCTGAAAGGGAGTCAGATTCTGGAACAGTGCAATAATAATCAGGTTGTTGTGATGGGAGATTTTAACTTTCCTGATATTAATTGGCGTCTCCCTAGCACAAGGGGTTTAGATGGGGTTGAGTTTGTTAGGTGTGTTCAGGAAGGTTTCCTGACACAATGTGTAGATAATCCAACTAGAGGAGAGGCAGTACTTGATCTGGTATTGGGAAATGAACCTGGTCAGGAGTCAGATCTCTCTGCAAGAGGGCATTTTGGAAGTAATGACCACAACTCTATCTCCTTCATCACAGCATGGAGGGGGATAGCAGCAGACAATTTGGGAAAATGTTTAATTGGGGTAGGGGGAAGTATGATGCTATTAGGCAGGAACCTGGGAGCAGATGTTCTCTGGAAAATACACATCAGAAATGTGGCAAATGTTCAGGGAACATTTGCATGGAGTTTGCATAGGTATGTTCCATTGAGACAGTGAAAGAACGGTAAGGGTTAAAGAACCATGGTGTACAAAGGATGCAGAAAATCCAATTAAGAAGAAAAGAAAAGCTTACAAAAGGTTCAAGAAACTAGGTAGTGTTAGAACCCTAGAAAATTAAAAGGTTGCTAGGATGGAGCTTAAGAATGGAATTAGGAGAGCCAGAAGGGCCATGAGAAGGCCTTGGTGAGCAGGATTAAGACAAACCCCAAGTCATTGTACAAGTATGTGAAGAGCAAGAGGATGAGCCATGTAAGAATAGCTCCAATCAGGTTCGATAATGGAAAAGTGTGCATGGAGTCAGAGGAGGTAGCAGGGATACTTAATGAATAGTCACCAGTGAAAAGGATCTTGGCAATTGTGCGGATGACTTACAGCGGACTGAAACGCGTGAGCATATTGACATTAAGAAAGAGGATGTGCTGAAGTTTTGAAAAGCATTAAGTTGGATAAGTCACCGGGAGTGGATGAGATGTACCCCGGGCTACTGTGGGAAGCGAGGAAGGAGATTGTTGAACCTCTTGCGATGATCTTTGCGTCATCAATAGGGACAGGAAAAATATGGAGGATTAGAGGGTTGCAAAGGTTGTTCCCTTGTTCAAAAAAGGGAGTAGAGATAACCCAAGGAATTATAGACCAGTGAGTCTGACTTCAGTGGTGGGCAAGTTATTGGAGAAGATCCTGAGAGGCAGGATTTTTGATTATTTAGGGAAACATTATCTGATCAGGGATAGTCAACATGACTTTGTCAAGGGTATGTCATGCTTTACAAGCCTGATTGAATTCTTTGAGGAAGTAACAAAACACATTGATGAAGGTAGAGCAGTGGATGTAGTGTATATGGATTTCAGTAAGGCATTTGATAAAGTTCCCCATGTAAAGCTCCTTCAGAAAGTAAGGAGGCTTGGGATCCAAGGAGACCTTGCATCTTGGATCCAGAATTGGCTTGCCTACAAAGGGTGGTTGTAGATGGTTCGTATTCTGCATGGAGGTTGGTGACCAGCGGTGTTCCACAGGGATCTGTTCTGGGACTCTCTGTCTTTGTGCTTTTATGAATGACCTGAATGAGGAAGTAGAAGTGTGGGTTAGTAAATTTGCTGATGACACAAAGGTTGGGGGTGTTGTAAATAGTGTGGAGGTATGACAGAGGTTACAACATGACATCGATAAAATGTAGAACCAGGTTGAGAAGTGGTAGATGGACTTCAACCCAGATAAGTGTGAAGTGGTTCATTTTAGTAGATCAAATTTGAAGACAGAATATTATATTAATGATAGGACTCTTGGCAGTGTGGAGGATCTGAGAGATCTTGGGGTCCGTGTCCACAGGGCACTCAAAGCTGCTGCGCAAGTTGACAGTATTGTTAAGAAGGCGTATGGTGTGTTGGCCTTCATCAACCATGGTATTGAGTTCAAGAGCTATGAGGTAATGTTACAGCTATATAAGACCTTGGTCAGACCCCACTTGGAGTACTGTGTTCAGTTCTGGTCACCTCATTACAGGAAGGATGTGGACACTATACAGAGAGTGCAGAGGAGATTTACAAGGATGTTTCCTGGATTGGAGGGCGTACCTAATGAGAATGTGCTGAGTGAACTTGTCTTTTTCTCTTTGGAGCAATGGAGGATGAGAGGTGATCTGATAGAGGTGCATAAGATAATGGTTTTAAGGTGCTTGGAAATGGTACCAAGGGGACGTCAGGGGTAAGTTTTTCACACAGAGAGTGGTGGGTGCATGGAATGAACTGCGGGCAGAGGCGGTGGAAGCGGATACAATAGGGTCTTTTAAGAGCCTCTTAGGTAGGTACATGATGCTTAGAAAAATAAAAGTCTATGCACTAGGGAAATTCTAGGCAGTTTCTAGAGTAGGTTACATGGTTGGCACAATATTGTAGGCTGAAGGGCCTGTAATGTGCTGTAGATTTCTATGTTCACCTATAAGTCTATTATGTTATCTATTGTATTCAGTGCTCCAGGTGAGGCAAAATATCACCTACGGGTCTATGAGCATCATTGAATCTATCCAGTAGTCCAACTGATGGAACACTTCACCCGAGGTCTATAAGGGTCTTTTATTGTATCCCATGCTTCACGTGAGACAACACTTCTCCAACAAGTCTGTCAGGATACTCGATTGTATCCAGTGTTCCAGAGGAGGCAACACTTGACATAGCATTCCTTCAGGGTCATCTGCTATATCAATTGCCCAGATGAGGAAACACTCACCTACAAGTTTTTCAGATCATCGATTGTATCCAGTGCTCCAGATGAGGCAATACTTCACCTATAAGTCTAGCAGGGATATTGATTCTATCCAGTAATCTAGTTCAGGCAATACTTCACCTACATATCTATCAGGGCCATCGATTTTTCCAGTGCTAGAGCTGAGGCAACACTTCATCTGCAAGTCTATAAGGGTCATCGATTGTATCCAGTGCTTCAGGTGAGTCAACACTTCACATCTAAGACTATTAGGGTCACCGACTGTTTCCCTTGCTCCAGATGAGGCAACACTTCACCAACGAGTTAATTAACATTATCTATTGTATGTAGTGCCCCAGGTGAAGCAAAGCTTCACCTACAAGTCTATGAGGGGCATCAATTCTATCCAGTGCTCCAGGTAAGGCAACACTTCACCTGCATGCCTATCAGGATTTACAGCGATCAATTAATCCACCAACTGGTGTGTCTTTAGACTGTGGGAGGAAACTGGAGCACCTCGTGGAGACCTCGTGAAGAATATAGAAACTCTTCATAGGCGGCAGCAAAATTAAACCTGGGTTGTTTGTACCGTAAAGCATTGAGTTAACCCTATGCTACTGTGCTGCCCCAAATTGGTGGACTTGACGCAAGTTGGGGTCTCGGCACTTAAGCACCTTTGCTCTGTCTGCCATACAGCTCGGATCTTCTGGTGGCCACGCAATTCTATTTGACTTCCCAATCCCATACCAACTTTTCTGTCCATGTCCTCCTCTTCTGCCATGATAGGGGCACACACCAGTTGGAAGAACAAAATTTCATATTCACTCTGGTAGTTTCCAACCTGATGATATAAACAGTAACTTTTCTAACTTCTGGCAATCACTTCCCTCAGTTACACCCCCTTCTTTATATTTCCATTCCTCATTCGGATTGCCCTCTCAACCCTTCTCTTCTTCTACCCTGGCCTAATGACCTGCCTATCACCTCCCTTTGGTCCCCCACTTATTTCCCCTTATTTGATAGTCCACTGTCTTCTCCTGTTACATTCCTTCTCCTTTAACTCTTTAGCTCATCTTTGTATTATCACCCAGATTTTTACATAATCCCTACACCCCAACCACGCTCCTTCCCCATCACCTGGTCTCACCTATCACGTGCCAGCTTGTACTTATTCTCCTCCTTCTTATTCTGGCTTCTGACCCCCACCCCACCCCATCTCCAGTCCAGATGAAGTTTTTCAGCCCAAAACGAGACTGTTTATTAAGTTATGAGCCCAAGATGTTTCAAGAAATCTACTAACATGGTTTATTAAAGGAGAAGGAGGAGAAGATGGTGGCACGACGCAGTGCGCACGGCCACTTCGGTGGTGATGTCTGTAATCTGTCAAGTAGGGGACTGTGCGCAATTCTGATTTGATGGAGATAGACATGAGAGTACAGAGGAACATCTGGAGAAACTTCTGAAATGCCAGCTTCGCTGCCGCTGTTACTGGGTGGTCTGGAATCTCCAGAGGAGAAGGCCTGAATCCTCGGCTTTGCTTGTTTCGGCGGCCAGGTGAGGTCGAAGGTGCTCGGCAGAGGATGGCGCTCGGGAGGCTGTATCGGAGGGGCTGGTCGGAGGCTCGAAGTTTTCGGACAGATGGACTCAGTGTCGGCTGTGGTCAGGTGCTTCCAATGCATCGGCAGTTGTCAGTGCCTGGAGGTTTATGGCAGGGAGTTTCTCCCTTTGCCGCCTGCTATCGGGGACTCGGGAGTCGATCGACTCGGGACTTTGAGACTTTTTCTGTGTTATGCATGAAGATCAGCACTGAGCATATTGCTAATTAAAGGACGGTGCTGGGTGTTAACAACTCAGATATCTTAATTCTTTATTCAGAATTTTCTTCCACAAATAAGTCACATATCCTCGTGGTGTAGGCTAGAGAGCAGTACCACGTAGTCTTGTGTTTATAGCAATAGGTTTAAAGGCAGTACCACGATTTTCTGCTGATCCAGGCATTAAGCAATACAGACACAAATTTCTATAGTCTCGCAAAGGTATTTACCTGACCCAGTTGGTCACAGCTTGTCACAACGTGCTAGGCTGAAGGGCTTGTTCCTATCATGTGCTGTTCTATATTCTATAGATTTATAGATTATGAAAACACATAGTCCCCTTTTATTGTCATTTAGTAATGCATGCATTAAGAAATGATACATTATTTCCTCCGGTGTGATATCACAAAACACAGGACAAACCAAGGCAGAAAAAACTGACAAAACCACATAATTATAGCATATAGTTACAAACAGTGTAACAATACCATAACTTGATGAAGAAAGTCCATGAGCACAGTAAAGTTCAAAGTTTCTCAAATATCCCACATCTCATGCAGACGGGAGAAGGAAGAAAAACTCTCCCTGTCATGCCAACCACAATCCGACTCTGAATCATCCGAAAACTTTGAGCTCTGATCAGCTCTCCAACACCGAGTACTGAGCGGCATCTCTGCCGAATGATTCGACCTCTTTCTCTGTCGCCAAAAGCAGGCAAGGCCGGGGATTTTGAGGCCTACCCTCCAAAAGATTCCCGACCACACAGTAACGACAGCAGCAGGCGGGCGGTTCAGAAATTTCTCCAGATGTTCCTCTGTGCTTTCAAGTCCATTCTCCATCACATCAGAACTGTCCACGGCCCCTATTTAACAGATACGATATCATTTTTCACTGGAGAGCTGTGCACGTGTGGCGCGCTGCCATCTTCTCCTTCCTAAAAGCCTGGGACAGAATCTCTGTTTGCGAAGCTCTGCAGTAAAACAACAGAGGAAATAGTGCAGGGGATTTTATCTAGAAACATTAATAGATTACAAATCTCCAAGTACTGTTGTATCTTTCGCAAGAGGTGCATTCAGCTGGACTGGCTGAGAAAGGGAGATGCTGGAATCTTTTATAAGGAAGTGCTGATAAGATGCTTGATTAATCATAATAGCCCTTGACAGAGTCAAAATGGATTGATAAAAAGGAAATCTTGTTTGATAAATCTTTAGGAATTTTTTTGAAGTTGCAGCCTATGGAATAGATAAGGGACTGTGTTGGTACAGCGGTATGAACTTTGGGAAGATGCCATCCAGAGATTTGAGTTATAGTTGTATAGCACAAAAATAACCTCTTTGCCCACCACATCCATACCATTAGGTATGTCCTTTATATCAGTGGTCCCCAACCACCGGGCTGCGGACCGGTACCGGGCTGCAAAGCATGTGCTACCGGGCTGTGAGGAAATGATATGATTTGGCGATATGAAACGATATGAGTCAGCTGCACCTTTCCTCATTCCTTGTCATGCCCACTGTTAAACTTTAATGCACGTGAGGTCATCAGTGACCCAAGGCGTGCAAAGGAATGGGTCCGTGACCCATTTGTGAATGTTTCCAGTGAATCTTCCATGTCAGCGCGGGAAGAAAATCAACTCCCTGAGCTTACAAATGACAGTGGGCCGAAAAGTATATTTGACATTAACATCTCTGCTGGCATTCTGGATCAAAGTCAAGGCTGAATATCCTGAGATAGCCACGAAAGCACTGAAAACATTGCTTCCATTTCTAACATAATATCGCTGCAAAGCAGAGTTTTCTGCAACGAATGCAACGAAAACTAAATTGCGGAATAGACTGGACATAGGGAACCCCCTTCGAGTATCGCTGTCTCCTATCACCCCTCGATGTGATGGTCTTGTTGCAGGTGTCACGTACCCCGTGACGGGTTAAAGAACCAGCCGAAAATTTCTTATTTGTAGGTATCTAAAAAAATGGGATCTAGGCAAATCAAATTTCTCAGATAACTGCTCAAAAGACATAAAGCAGTTATCCAGAAATAGATCAAGGAAACATATTATACCTTTCATTTTCCATATCAAAAAGGCTTGGTCCATTACCGAGGGTTGGAAAAAGAAATTAGATATAATAGGGCTTGATAACATAAATTCATTCAGGCCAAAAATTTACGAAATTGAAACCATATTCGCAATGTATGGTTAACTATAGGGTTGAAAATTTGTTTATTCAATTTAGATAGTGCAAAAGGCAGTGAAGTTCCTAAAATGGAAGCTAAAGAAATCCCATTTTTTTAGATACCTACTAATAAGAAATTTTTTAAATACTACGTTGCCTACCTTTCCGACTTCAAATCCTTCTGGCATTTTTGATAAAATTTTAGGTTTTAATCCTTTGCAGAAGGGATTAATAGCGATAATTTATGATATAATTATGAATTGCAGCCAGATATATCTGATAAAATCAAAAATGAATGGGAAAGGGAACTTCAACTTTCCCTACCTATACAGAAATGGGAAAAAAAATTTCAATTAGTTAGTACTTCTTCTATATGTGCTAAACATACATTAATACAATTTAAAGTAGTACATAGAGCCCATATGTCCAAAGATAAATTAGCCTGTTTTTATTCCCATATAAACCTTACTTGTGATAGATGTCACTCTGAAGTGGCTTCTTTAAGTGGCTGTTTTGGTCCTGTCCTTTTTTGGAAAAATATTGGAAAGACATTTTTGATATTATTTCAACAGTTCTATGCTTCGATTTAAAACTCCATTCTATTGCGGCAATCTTTGGATTGTCAATGGTAGAACATAGATCTTTGTCTTCTTCAGCCTGTCGAATGATAGCTTTTGTTACTTTAATGGCGAGAAGATCTATTTTGTTGAACTGGAAGGAAACTAATCCTCCAACTACATTCCAATGGTTTTCTCAAATCATATTAAGTTTAAATTTAGAGAAAATTGAAAAAAGCTAATGGCATGCTGGCCTTCATAACAAGGGGAATTGAGTACAAGAGCAAAGAGGTCCTTCTGCAGTTGTACAGGGCGCTGGTGAGACCATACCTGGAGTACTGTGTGCAGATTTGATCTCTAAATTTGAGGAAGGACATTCTTGCTATTGAGGGAGTGCAGCGTAGGTTCACAAGGTTAATTCCTGGGATGGCGGGACTGTCATATGTCGAAAGATTGGAGCGACTTGGCTTGTATACACTGGAATTTAGAAGGCTGAGAGGGGATCTTATTGAAACATATAAGATTATTAAGGGATTGGACACGCTGCAGGCAGGAAGCATGTTCCCGCTGATGGGTGAGTCCAGATCCAGAGGCCACAGTTTAAGAATTAGGGGTAGGCCATTTGGAACAGAGTTGAGGAAAAACTTTTTCACCCAGAGAGTGGTGGATATATGGAATGCTCTGCCCCAGAAGGCTGTGGAGGCCAAGTCTCTGGATGCTTTCAAAAAGAGATGGATAAAGCCCTTAAAGATGGTGGAATCAAAGGTTATGGGGATAAGGCAAGAACTGGATACTGATAGTGGATGATCAGTCATGATCACAGTGAATGGTGGTGCTGGCTCGAAGGGCCGAATGGCCTACTCCTGCACCTATTGTCTATTGTCTATTGTCTAAAATTAGAAGTGATATTTTTGACCCTTCAGTTAAATTTGAAGAAACTTGGAAACCTGTTATACAACATTTTCATATGATGTAATCTGACCTTTCCGAATCTTTTTTCTGAACTTAAATTATATGATGAGAGGAGCGGAGTTAACGACATTATTGAACGTGTCTGATACAAGCTGTTGGTCTAGCCCTGTTTTGCTTTCTTTTTGGGTTTCTTTTTTCTTTTTTTTCTTTTGGGGTTTTTGTTTTTGTTTATATATTTTTTTTTCTTTTTATTTCTTTTTTTAATGTTTAATCTCATTATGAGTTTGGAAGTCTTTTATATCTACGGTTACTTAAAATTCATTTTATATATGCTGATGAACATTTTTCCAATCTCTGTGTACCAACTTTGTTATTGAGTTTATAATTTTGAAAAATTAATAAAAAGATTTAAAAAGAAAGAAAAGAAAGAACCAGCAGAAATGGAAAACATTTTGGAGTCCAGTATTGATATTAACTAATAATATTTATTAGTAACTATACAATACAGTGATATAAATGCAAATAAATCAAACAGGTTAGCAATGATAATATATAAGTAAGTGTGGAATATGAAAACCAAGCACCTTCAAGTCTTGGGGTAAATAGCTAGTTTACGACAATAAGTAAAGTTAAGTTCAGTTCGTGGTGTTGAGTTGAGTAGTGATGGAGAGAGATTTGAGTCTTCAAGTGAGATGATGCCGTCGATCTTCCTGTTGTCCTCCGAAATCCTTTAAAAGTCACCGACTGTGACCACAACAAAGGGGACCGTTTTTCTGTGGTGGAGATATCAACCCAGGCAAAGGTTGGACACATGGACAACTCCCCACCGGTCAATCCCTTTTCTCACTGCAAGAGCCACTGATCAATCTGCCTGATCGATCCTCTAAAAACCCACTTTTTCTGTGGGCACAACAAAGCTCATTCAGTGTCCAAAAACATGTGCCTGAGGTCTATCATCTGACCTCCTATTTATCTCACCGTACTGAATACCAACTGTCTCTCAAATAACTCCTCCTTCCTTTGTCTGTGTAAGAAATGCACTAGCATGCCATGTCCTTGGGAAGTATAAACACGCTACCGAAAAATCATAACATCGATTGTCCATCAAATCAAATAAAACCACCCTCAGTCACCATAGCGACTTACGAGCTGCTCGGTGCCCTCTCTCTCTGAACTCAGCAGAAATCCAAAAGTTTCTCCTCGTGCCTTAAAGTGACAGTCCAAAAGATAGTCTTCGTCTTTCTCTCTTTTTTCAAAAGCACAGTTCGTAGGGGTAATTCAGAACCCCGTCACACAGGAAAACAAGCCTAGGGCTCCCACTGATTCAGCGATATTGGTGTGTTGTAGTAATTTTATATGTTCATACGAGGAAAATATGCGCTGTGTGTTTAATATCCAAACATTACTTAAAATGTTATGATGTTATTGACTTATAAGTGACTTATAATTTAGCGGTCCCCAACCTCCAGGCCACGAAGAATGCAGTAGTGGCCGGAACGCACCCAGGACCAAGCTAATTGATTAGGTGTCGCCCGGCACGTAAATGTCGGCCCAGATCAGAGGCGATTGCTAATTGTGTCACCTCTGATCTGGGCCGACATTCTCGTGCCGGGCAACACCTAATCAATTAGCTTGTTTATTTTGGCTTTTTTCTTAAAGATGTGCTGGGTGCGTTCCGGCCACCACTGCATTCTTCGCAGTAATGTATCGGTCTGCAATCCGAAGGTTTGGGAACCACTGTTACAATTGACTTATTCATGAGACATTCATGCGAGGAAAATATGCGCTGTGTGTTTAATATTAAATTCGTGAGATAAACCTGTTTCAAAACGAAATTGAGTGTATTAGCCACTTATAAGTGACTTACAGTTGACGTATCAACTATATTCCAGTCGTGATTAGCACCGTCCCCAACCTCCCCCCCCACCCCCCCGCCACCGCCTGGTTGGCCAGTCCACAAGAATATTGTCAATATTTATCTGCTTTTCTACCTTATACACTGTATGCACTTTATGTTCATATTCATCTTTCAGGTCCCATCTCAGCCTCCTTTGTTCCAGAATAAAAAATACGTAAGTTTGTTAAAGAAAAGAGAAGTATGCAGCATTGGGGGTGGATGGATTAATTGATGGATCACAGAAATCTTTTGGGTTGGGAGGCCATTCATTTTCAAGGAAAAATTAGAAAGGTAGAGTATATTTTAAATGGTGAGAGATTGATAGTCAGAGGGTGATGAGTATCCCACCAGTTGAATAACTGACAGTTAACATCAAGGTTCAATAAGCACATAAGAAGGCAGGCAGTATGTTGGCCTTCACTGAAGGAAGGTTTGAGTACCTGAATGGAAACACTGATGAGGCCATCTCAGAATCTGTGTACAGGTATGCAGAAAGGATATGCTTGCCATTGAATGAGTGTAGCAAGATATCACCAGATTGATTCCTGAAATAACTGATTGATTTCCATGGAAACTTTAAACAGAGTAAGTGATTTTGTTGAAGTGTACAAAGTTCTCGGGGGCTATTTTTAATATTCATTTTGGAAATCTGGATGTCACTGGCAAAGAAGAATTTACTACCCATCCTTGAGAAGGTAAAGGTGAGCATTTCTGAACTCTTGGCAAAGGTGCTCCCACAGTGGCATTAGGGCAGTAGTTCCGGGATTAGAACAGTGATGATAAAGGACTGGTGATATATTTTCAAGTTCATTTATGGTGCCCCAACCGAACAACAGCAGATGCGAGAAATCTGAAATTAAAGTTGAAAATTCTGGAAACACTGAGCAGGAAAGGCAGCATCTCTGGAAAAGGAAACAGCCTGACAAATCATCTTTGATCTGAGATGTAATCTCTCTTTCTCTTTCCACAGATGCTACCCGATCTGATGAGTGTTTCCATATGTTTGTTTTTTATAACTTAACTATACCTCTTCCCAACCTGTCTTCTGTAAAAGAGCTAATCCCTTTCCTCATTTCCTTTGTCTCTGCCGTATCTGTTCTCAGGACGAGGCTTTCCTTTCCAAGACATCAGAGGGGTCCTCCTTCTTCAGTGAACGGAGTTTCCCTTCCTCCACCATTGATGCTACCCTCACCCGCATCTCGTCCAATTCCCAGACATCCATGCTCACCCCATCTTCCCATTGCTTTAACAGTGATAAAGTTCCTCTCGTCCTTACCTACCACTCCCTGAGCCACATTATTCTCCGCAACTTCTGCTATCCCCAAAGGGAACCCTCCCAAAGCACATCTTTACCTTCGCCCTCTACTTTCTGCAGGGATTTCTCCCTCCATGATTCTTTTGTCTGCTCGTCCCTCCCCACTAATCTCCTACCCAGCACTTATCCTTGCAAGAGCTACACCTGCCCATTCTCCTCCTTCCTCAACTCCATTCAGAGTCCCAAACAGTCATTCCTGATGAGGCAAACTTCATCTGTGAATCTGTTCGGGTCATCTATTGCGTCCAGTCTCCTAATGTGGCCTCCTCTATATTGGTAAAACCCAATGTAAACTGGAGGACCACTTTGTCGAGCACCTCTGCTCCATCTGCCAAAAGTGCAACTTCCCAGTGGCCAGACAGTTTAATTCTGTTTCCCATTCCTGTTCCAACATGTCCGTCTATGGCCTCCTCTTGTGCCACAATGAGGCCACCCTCAGGGTTGAGGAGCAATGCCTTGTGTTCCATTTGGGTAGCCTCCAACCTGATGGCATGAATATTGATTTCTCCTTCCAGTTAAAAAAAATTCCATTCCACAGCCCACTTCTTCTGTTCCCCGCTATGGCCTCTTACCTCTTCTCACTTGTCTATCACCTCCCTCCTTCCCTTTCTCCTATGGTCCACTCTCCTCTCCTATCAGATCCTTCCTCTCCAGTCCTTCACCTTTCCCATTCACCTGGCTTCACCCATCACCTTCTAGCTATCCTTCTTCCCCTCCCATCACCTTTTTATTCTGACGTCTCTCCTGTTCCTTTCCAGTCCTGAAGAAGGGTGTTGGCCTGAAACATTGTTGGTTTGTCCATTTCCATGGATGCTGCCTGACCTGCTGAGTTCCTCCAGCATTTTGTGTGTGTTGCTTTGGATTTCCAGTATCTGCAGAATCTCTCGTGTGTATGCTTGTTTTTAAAGTCTATTTCTAAGCATCAGATTTACAAGCTGGCATTAACACCCCCATTCTCTCATGTTGTTTCAATTGTTTCACTTTGTTGCTTGAACCATAACTTAATTTCTGCTTCAGTTGCTTCTTTCTGACAGTTTTCCATGCTGTGCTAACTCAGCAGGAGTGTAACCTGTTGCGTTCTGTACCTTCATTCTCCATTTCACCAGGAATGTTTGCCAATTGATATTTTATTGTTAAACTCCCCTATGATACTTGTTTCTTCAATGCTTCCAACCATTCCAAATGATCTCTCTGTCACAGCATTTGAAGCTGAATGAAGCAGTAAAAGAAGTGTGTGTTTTGTATCACTTTCTCTTGTAAGGTACTCAGATAAAAATGAATAAAGATGCAAGGAAATAAATTGCAATTCTTTGATAATATGCTCTGTTGCACCTTGATCCACAGGGTTTGTGCTTGGGCTGCTTCTTTTCATGCTAAATATCAATGATTTTGGTGATGGAATTGAATGCTTTGTGGCCAGGTTTGCACACAATATAAAGATAGGTGGAGGGGCAGGTAGCGTTGAAGAAGCAGGGAATCTGCAGAAGGACTTAAGCAAATTAGAAGAATGCACAAACAATTGGCAGATGGAATACAATGCAGGGAAGAGTATGATTATGTACGTTGGCAGAAGGAATAAAGGCATAGACTATTTTCTAATCGGGGAGAAAATTCAGAAGACAGAGGTGCAAAAGGATTTCAGAGATCTTGTGTAGGATTCCCTAAAGGTTAACTTACAGGTTGAGTTGATTGTAAGAAAGGCAAATGCAATGTTAGCAATAATTTTGAGAGGATTAGACAGAAAAACAAAGATATAATGCTGATGCTTTAAAATCCATTGGTTAAACTGTACTTGCAGTATTGTTAGCAGATTTTGGCCCATATCTAAGAAAGGATGTGCAGACATTGGAGAGGGTGCAGAGGGGGTTCATGAGAATGATTCCAGAAATGAAAGAGGAGCATTTGATAGCTCTGGGCCTGTACTCGCTGGAATTTAGAAAAACGCGGGGTGAAGGAATCTCATTGAAACCTATCAAGTATTGAAAGGCCGAGATAGAGTGGACGTGGAGAGGATGTCTCCAATAGTGAATGAGTCTCAGACCAGAAGACACAGCCTCTGTTCCGTTTAGAACCGATATTGGGGAATTTCTCTAGCCAGAGAGTGGTGAATTTGTGGATTTTATTGACACAGACAGCTGTGGAGGCAGGGTCATTAGGTTATATCAAAGGTAATAGAGAGAAAGGAAGAGAATGGGGTTGAGAGGGATAATAAATCAGCCATGATGGAATGGGGAGAAGACTCAATGGATTAAATGGTCTAATTCTACTCCTATGCCTTATGCTCTTTATATAGTTCATAGTCAATATTCCATACCTCATTATGGCATAGAAGACCACTTAGCCCATCAAGTATGGTACAGATTTCAGAGCAATCCACTTCCCCCACTGTAATCTATTACCTCATGCATGTCCATTAACAACCTCTTAGGTCTCCATACTCTCCATCTATGCGTTCAATAACCAACACATCTTTGGATCAAATGAGGAAAGTGGAGGTTCTGAGAGAAATCTGCACAGTCCCAGGGAGAACATGCAAACCCCACACAGACAGCACCCAAGGTCAAAATCAAACCAAAATCAGCTAAAGCTGTGAGAATGCTGTACTCCTGAACTGGGAGTGGACTGTGGATAGACTGCAGATAAACAGCAGATGGACTGTGCATGGACTACAGAAATTGTGGACGGACTGCGTATCATCTGTGGATTAACTGCAGATGGACTGTGTATGGTCTACAGAAATTGTGGAGGGACTGTGGATAATTTTAATGCACTGTAGATAGTCAGCGGGTGAATTGGGGATGGTCTGTGAATGGACTACGGGAACTGTGGACGGACTGGACAGACTGAGGACAGACTGGGTGGACTGTGGATGGACTGTGGAAGGACTGTGGATGGACTGTGGATGGACTGAGGATGGACTGTGGAAGGACTGTGGAAGGACTGTGCAAGGACTGTGGAAGGACTGTGGATGGACTGAGGAAGGACTGTGGAAGGACTGTGGAAGGACTGTGGAAGGACTGTGCAAGGACTGTGGAAGGAATGTAGAAGGACTGTGGATGAACTGTGGAAGGACTGTGGAAGGACTCTGGGTGGACTGTGGAAGGGCTGTGGATGGACTATGGAAGGAATGTGCATAGACTGTGGATGGACTATGGAAGAATTGTGGACAGAGTGGGTGGACTGGGTAGACTGTGGATGGACTATGGAAGTACTATGGAAGGAATGTGGAAGGACTGTGGATGGACTGTGGAAGGACCGTGGAAGGTCTGTGGAAGGACTGTGGAAAGAATGAGGAAGGACTGTGCATGGACTGTGGATGGACTCTGGATGGCCTGTGGATGGACTGTGGATGGACTATGGAGGACTGTGCATGGACTGTACATGGTCTGTGAATGGACTACGTAAACAGTGGACAGACTGGATAGACTGAGGATGGACTGGGTGGACTGAGGATGGACTGGATGGACTGAAGATAGACTGGGTGGACTGAGGATGGACTGGGTGGACAGAGACAGAGGACGGACAGAATGAACTGAGGATTGACTGGATGGATTGAGGACGGACTGGGTGGACTGTGGACGGACTGGGGGGACAGAGGACGGATTGGGTGGACTCAAGACGGACTGGATAGACAGTGGACAGACTGAATGGACTGAGGACGGATTGGGTAGACAGTGGACGGACTGGGCAGACTGAAGACGGCCTGGATAGACTGTGGACAGACTGGGTAGACTGAGGACGGACTGGATGGACTGAGGACGGACTGGGTGGACTGAGGACAGACTGTGGATAGACTATAGAAGGACTGTGGATTGAATGTGGATGGACTGTGGAAGGACAGAGGACAGACTGAGGGAGGACTGTGGATGGACTGTGGAAGGACTGTGGATGGACTGTCGAAGGACTGCGGATAGCCTGTGGACAGATGGTGGATGGACTGTGGAAGGACTGTGGATAGACTGTGGACGGACTGAGGATGGACTGTGGAAGGACTGTGGCTGGACTATGGAAGGACTATGGATGGACTATGGAAGGTCTGTGGATGGACTGTGGATGGACTATGGAAGGACTGTGAATGGACTATGAAAGGACTATGGAAGGATTGTGGATGGACTGTGGAAAGACTGTGGATTGACTGTGGATGGTCTATGGAAGGACTGTGGATGGACTGAGGAAGGACTGTGGATGGACTGTGGAAGAACTTTGGATGCACTGTGGATGGACTGAGGAAGGACTGTGGATGGATTGTGGAAGGACTGTGGATAGACTATGGATGGACTGTGGATGGAATATGGAAGGACTGTGGAAGGACTGTGGTTGGACTGTGGATCGACTGTGGACGGACTGAGGATGGGCTGTGGAAGGACCGTGGATGGACTGTGGAAGGACTATAGAAGGACTGTTGAACGACTGTGGATGGACTATGGAAGGACTGTGGATGGACTGTGGAAGGACTGTGGATGGACTGTGGTTGGACTGTGGATCGACTGTGGATGGACTGAGGATGGACTGTGGAAGGACCGTGGATAGACTGTGGAAGGACTATGGAAGGACTGTTGAACGACTGTGGATGGACTATGGAAGGACTGTGGATAGACTGTGGAAGGTCTGTGGATGGACTGTGGATGGACTATGGAAGGATTGTGGAAGGACTGTGGATGCACTGTGGATGGACTGTGGGTGGACTCTGGAAGGACTGTAGATGGACTGTGGAAGGACTGTGTATGGACCCTGGATGGACTGTTGAAGGACTGTGGATGGACTGTGGATGAACTGTGGATGGACTGTGGGTGGACTATGGAAGGACTATGGAAGGACTGTGCATAGACTCTGGAAGGACTATAGATGGACTGTGGAAGGTTTGTGGATGGACAGTGGATGGACTATGGAAGGATTGTGGAAGTACAGTGGAAGGACTGTGGATGGACTGTGGAAGGACTGTGGAAGGTCTGTGGAAGGACTGTGGAAGGAATATGGAAGGACTGTGGGTGGACTGTGCAAGGACTGTGGATGGACTGTGGAAGGACTGTGGACGGACTATGTATGGACTTTGGATAGACTGCATCGACTGTGCATGGTCTGTGAATGCACTACAGAAACTGTGGACGGACTGGGTGGACTGAGGATGGACTGGGTGGACTGAGGATGGACTGGGTGGACTGAGAACGGACTGTGGATAGATATGGAAGGACTATGGATAAACTGTGGACGGACTGAGGGTGGATTGTGGATGGACTGTGGCTGGACTATGCAAGGACTGTGGATGGACTGTGGAAGGACTGTGGATGGGCTATGGATGGACTATGGAAGGACTCTGGAAGAACTGTAGACGGAGTGTGTGGACTGTGGATGGACTGTGCATCGATTGTACATGGTCTGTGAATGGACTACGGAAACTGTGGACGGACTGGATAGACTGAGGATGGACTGGGTGGACTGAGGACGAATTGGGTGGACTGTGGACGAATTGGGTGGACTGTGGATGGACTGCGTGGACTGAAGACGGACTGGATAGACAGTGGACAGACTGTGTGGACTGCAGACGGACTGGGTGGACTGAGGACGGTCTGAGTGGACTGTGGACAGACTGGGTGGACTCAGGATGGACTGAGTGGACTGAGGATGGACTGGGTGGATTGTGGACGGACTGGGTGGACTGTGGATGTACTTGGTGGACTGAGAATGGGCTGGGTGGACTGAGGACGGTGTGGATAGACTGTAGGTGGACTATGGAAGGACTGTGGTTGGACTGTGGATGGACTGTGGATGGACTGCGGAAGGACTGTTGATGCACTGCGGATGGACTATGGAAGGACTGTGGATGGACTGTGGAAGGAACGTGGATAGACTGTGGAAGGACTATGGATGGACTGTGGATGGACTGTGAATGGACTACTGAAAGTGTGGATGGACTGGATAGACTGAGGACTGATTGGGTGGACTGTGGACGGACTGTGGATAGATTGTGGAAGGACTGTGGATGGACTATGGAAGGACTGTGGGTGGAATGAGGATGGACTGTGGATGGACTGTGGAAGAACAGTGGATGGATGGTGGAAGTACTGTGGAAGGACTGTGGATGGACTGTGTGGATTGAGAACGGATGGTGGATGGACTGTGGAAGGACTGTGCAAGGACTGTGCAGGGAGTGTGGATGGACTGTGGAAGGACTGTGGATGGACTGTGGATAGACTATGGAAGGACTGTCGACGGACTGTGTGTGGACTGTGGATGGACTGTGCATCGACTGTACATGGTCTGTGAATAGACAACGGAAACTATGGACGAACTGGATACACTGAGGATGGACTGGGTGGACTGAAGGCGAATTGGGTGGACTGTGGATGGACTGCGTGGACTGAGGACGGATGGTGGCTGGACTGTGGAAGGACTGTGCAAGGACTGTGGATGGACTATAGAATGACTGTGGAAGGACTGTGGATGGACTGGTTGGACTGAGGATGGACTGTAGATGGGCTGTGGAAGGACTGTGGACGGACGGTGGAAGTACTGTGGAAGGACTGTGGATGGACTGCGTGGACTGAGGACGGATGGTGGCTGAACTGTGGAAGGACTGTGCAAGGACTGTGGATGGAATGTGGAAGGACTGTGGATGGACTGTGGATAGACTATGGAAGGACTGTCGACGGACTGTGTGTGGACTGTGGATGGACTGTGCATCGACTGTACATGGTCTGTGAATGGACAACGGAAACTATGGACGAACTGGATACACTGAGGATGGACTGGGTGGACCGAGAGCGAATTGGGTGGACTGTGGATGGACTGCGTGGACTGAGGACGGACTGAATAGACAGCGGACGGATTGTGTGGACTGCGGATGGACTGGGTGGACTGAGGACGGTCTGGGTGGACTGTGGACAGACTGGGTGGACTGAGGATGGACTGTGTCGACTGCAGACGGACTGGGTGGACTGAGGACGTTCTGGGTGGACTGTGGACAGACTGGGTGGACTGAGGATGGACTGGGTAGACTGAGGATGGATGGGGTGGACTGAGGACGGATGGGGTGGACTGAGGATATACTGGGTGGACTGAGAATGGGCTGGGTGGACTGAGGACGGACTGGGTGGACTGAGGACGGTCTGGGTGGACTGAGGACGGTCTGGGTGGACTGAGGACGGACTGGGTGGACTGAGGACGGTCTGTGGATAGACTATAGAGGGACTATGGAAGGACTGTGGATGGACTGTGGATGGACTGACGGTGGATTGTGTATGGAATGTGGAAGGACTGTGGTTGGACTGTGGATGGACTGTGGATAGACTGTGGAAGGACTGTGGATGGACTGTGGAAGGACTGTGGATAGACTGTGTATGGACGGTGCATGGACTGTGCATGGGCTCTGGATGGACTGTGGATGGACTGCGGAAGGACTGTGGATGCACTGCGGATGGACTATGGAAGGACTGTGGATGGACTGTGGCAGGAATATGCATGGATTGCGGATGGACTATTGAAGGACTGTGGGTAGACTGTGGATGGACTATGGAAGGACAATGGAAGGACTGTGGATGGACTGTGGAAGGACTATGGATGGACTGTGGATGGACTGTGAATGGACTACAGAAACTGTAGACGGACTGGATGGACTGAGGATAGACTGATGATGGACTGGATGGACTGTGGATGGACTGCGGAAGGACTGTGGATGCACTGCGGATGGACTATGGAAGGACTGTGGATGGACTGTGGAAGGAATATTCATGGATTGCGGATGGACTATTGAAGGACTGTGGAAGGACTGTGGGTAGACTGTGGAT
This sequence comes from Mobula hypostoma, assembly GCF_963921235.1. NCBI lineage: Eukaryota > Metazoa > Chordata > Chondrichthyes > Myliobatiformes > Myliobatidae > Mobula > Mobula hypostoma. The sequence goes on along the minus strand of NC_086103.1, from coordinate 87,585,491 downwards.
GGACTATTGATGGACTCTGGAAAGACTGTGGATGGACTGTGGAAGGACTATGGATGGACTGTGGATGGACTGTGAATGGACTACAGAAACTGTAGACGGACTGGATAGACTGAGGATAGACTGACGATGGACTGGGTGGACTGAGGACGGACTGGATAGACAGTGGACAGACCGGGTAGACTGCGGACGGACTGGGTGGACTGAGGACGGACTGGCTGGTCTGAGGATGGACTGGGTGGACTGAGGGCAGACTGGGTTGACTGAGGACAGACTTTGGATAGACTATAGAAGAACTGTGGATGGACTGTGGAAGGTCTGAGGACGGGCTGAGTGGACTGAGAACGGACTGTGGATAGACTATGGAAGGACTATGGAAGGAATGTGGATGGACTGTGGATGGACTGGGTGGGCTGAGGATGGACTGTGGATGGACTGGGTGGACTGAGGATGGACTGTGGATGGACTGCGGAAGGACTGTGGATGGACGGTGGAGGTACTGTGGACAGACTGTGGATGGACTATGGAAGGACTGTGGATGGACTGCATGGACTGAGGACGGATGGTGGCTGGAATGTGGAAGGACTGTGCAAGGACTGTGGATGGACTGTGCAATGACTGTACATGGTCTGTGAATGGACTAAGGAAACTATGGACGGACTGGATACACTGAGGATGGACTGGGTGGACTGAGACGAATTGGGTGGACTGTGGATGGACTGCGTGGACTGAGGACGGACTGGATAGACAGTGGACAGACCGGGTGGACTGCGGACGGACTGGGTGGACTGCGGACGGACTGGCTGGTCAGAGGATGGACTGGGTGGACTGAGGGCGGACTGTGTTGACTGAGGACGGACTTTGGATAGACTATAGAAGGACTGTGGATGGACTGTGGAAGGTCTGAGGGCAGACTGAGTGGACTGAGAACGGACTGTGGATAGACTATGGAAGGACTATGGAAGGAATGTGGATGGACTGTGGATGGACTGGGTGGGCTGAGGATGGACTGTGGATGGACTGGGTGGACTGAGGATGGACTGTGGATGGACTGCGGAAGGACTGTGCATGGACTATGGAAGGACTGTGGATGGACGGTGGAAGGACTGTGGGTGGACTGTGGATGGAAAATGAAAGGACTGTGGATGGGCTGTGGATGGATGTGGGTGGACTATGGAAGGACTGTGGATGGACTGTAGATAGACTGTGGAAGAACTGTGGATGGACTGTGGAAGGGCTGTGGATAGTCTGTGGAAGGACTGTGGATAGACTGTGGAAGGACTGTGGATGGACGGTGCATGGATTGTGCAAGGGCTCTGGATGGACTGTGGATGGACTGTGGAAGAACTGGGCGTGGACTGTGGATGGACTGTGCATGGTCTGTGAATGGACTACAGAAACTGTGGACGGACTGGATACACAGTGGATGGACTGGGTGGACCAAAGACGGACTGGGTAGACTGAGGATGGATTGCGTGGACTGTGGATGGACTGTGGATGGACTATAAAATGACTGTGGAAGGACTGTGCAAGGACTGTGGATGGACTGTAGATAGACTGTGGAAGAACTGTGGATGGACTGTGGAAGGACTGTGGATGGACGGTGCATGGATTGTGCAAGGGCTCTGGATGGACTGCGGATGGACTGTGGAAGGACTGGGCGTGGACTGTGGATGGACTGTGGATGGACTGTGCATGGATTGTGCATGGTCTGTGAATAGACTACAGAAACTGTGGACGGACTGGATAGACAGTGGATGGACTGGGTGGACTAAGGACGGACTGGGTGGACTGAGGATGGACTATGGATGGACTATAGAATGACTGTGGAAGGACTGTGGATGGACCGGCTGGACTGAGGATGGACTGTGGATGGACTGTGGAAGGACTGTGGATGGACGGTGAATGAATTGAGGATGGACTGTTGAAGGACTGTGAATGGACTATGGAAGGACTGTGGAAGTCTGTGCATGGACTATGAAAGGACTGCGGATGGACGGTCAAAGGACTGTGGGTGGACTGTGGAAGGACTGTGCATGGACTGTGGATAGACTGTGCATCGACTGTGCATGGTCTGTGAATAGACTACAGAAACTGTGGACGGACTGGATAGACAGTGGATGGACTGGGTGGACTAAGGACGGACTGGGTGGACTGAGGATGGACTATGGATGGATTATAGAATGACTGTGGAAGGACTGTGGATGGACCGGGTGGACTGAGGATGGACTGTGGATGGACTGTGGGAGGACTGTGGATGGACGGTGAATGAATTGAGGATGGACTGTGAATGGACTATGGAAGGACTGTGGAAGTCTGTGCATGGACTATGAAAGGACTGCGGATGGACGGTCGAAGGACTGTGGGTGGACTGTGGAAGGACTGTGCATGGACTGTGGATAGACTGTGCATCGACTGTGCATGGTCTGTGAATGGACTACGGAAACTGTGGACGGACTGGATAGACTGAGGATGGACTGTGTGGACTGACGACGGACTGCATGGACTGAGGACGAATTGGGTGGACTGTCGATGGACTGCGTGGACTGAAGAGGTACTGGATAGACAGTGGACGGACTGGGTGGACTGTGGACGGACTGGGTGGACTGAGGATGGACAGGGTGGACTGAGGATGGACTGGGTGGACTGAGGACGGACTGGGTGGACTGAGAACGGACTGTGGATAGACTATGGAAGGACTATGGACGGACTGTGGATGGACTGTGGCCGGAATATGCAAGCACTGTGGATGGACTGTGGAGGGACTGTGGATGGGTTATGGATGGACTATGGAAGGACTGTGGAAGAACTGTAGACGGAGTATGTGGTCTGTGGATGGACTGTGGATGTACTGTGCATGGACTGTACATGGTCTGTGAATGGATTGTGGAAACTGTGGACGGACTAGATAGACTGAGGATGGACTGGGTAGACTGAGGAGGAATTGGGTGGACTGTGCATGGACTGCGTGGACTGAGGACGGACTGGATAGACAGTGGACGGACTGGGTGGACTGTGGATGGACTGGGTGTACTGAGGACTGACTGTGGATGAACTATGGAAGGACAACGGATGGACTATGAATGGAGTGTGGATGGACTGTGGATGGACTATGGAAGGACTGTGCGTGGACTATGGAAGGACTGTTGATGGTCTGTGGATGGATGTGGGTGGACTATGGAAGGACTGTGGATGGACTGTGGATGGACTGTGGATGGAAAATGGAAGGACTGTGGATGGGCTGTGGATGGATGTGGGTGGACTATGGAAGGACTGTGGATGGACTGTGGATGGACTGTGGAAGGACTGTGCAAGGACTGTGGATGGACTGTGGATGGACTGTGGAAGAACTGTGGATGGACTGTGGAAGGGCTGTGGATAGACTGTGGAAGGACTGTGGATAGACTGTGGAAGGACTGTGGATGGATGGTGCATGGATTGTGCAAGGGCTCTGGATGGACTGTGGATGGACTGTGGAAGGACTGGGCGTGGACTGTGGATGGACTGTGCATGGACTGTGCATGGTCTGTGAATGGACTACAGAAACTGTGGACGGGCTGGATAGACAGTGGATGGACTGGGTGGACCAAGGACGGACTGGGTAGAATGAGGATGGATTGGGTGGACTGTGGATGGACTATAGAATGACTGTGGAAGGACTGTGCAAGGAATGTGGATGGACTGTAGATAGACTGTGGAAGAACTGTGGATGGACTGTGGAAGGACTGTGCAAGGAATGTGGATGGACTGTAGACAGACTGTGGAAGAACTGTGGATGGACTGTGGAAGGACTGTGGATGGACGGTGCATGGATTGTGCAAGGGCTCTGGATGGACTGTGGATGGACTGTGAAAGGACTGGGCATGGACTGTGGATGGACTGTGCATGGACTGTGCATGGTCTGTGAATGGACTACAGAAACTGTGGACGGACTGGATAGACAGTGGATGGACTGGGTGGACCAAGGACGGACTGGGTAGAATGAGGATGGATTGGGTGGACTGTGGATGGACTGTGGATGGACTGTGGATGGACTATAGAATGACTGTGGAAGGACTGTGCAAGGACTGTGGATGGACTGTAGACAGACTGTGGAAGAACTGTGGATGGACTGTGGAAGGACTGTGGATGGACGGTGCATGGATTGTGCAAGGGCTCTGGATGGACTGTGGATGGACTGTGGAAGGACCGGGCGTGGACTGTGGATGGACTGTGGATGGACTGTGGATGGACTGTGTATGGACTGTGCATGGTCTGTGAATAGACTACAGAATCTGTGGACGGACTGGATAGACAGTGGATGGACTGGGTGGACTAAGGATGGACTGGGTGGACTGAGGATCGACTATGGATGGACTATAGAATGACTGTGGAAGGGCTGTGGATGGACCGGGTGGACTGAGGATGGACTGTGGATGGACTGTGGAAGGACTGTGGATGGATGGTGAATGAATTGAGGATGGACTGTTGAAGGACTGTGGATGGACTGTGGAAGGACTGTGGAAGTCTGTGCATGGACTATGAAAGGACTGCGGATGGACGGTCGAAGGACTGTGGGTGGACTGTGGAAGAACTGTGCATGGACTGTGGATAGACTGTGCATCGACTGTGCATGGTCTGTGAATGGGCTACGGAAACTGTGGACGGACTGGATAGACTGAGGATGGACTGTGTGGACTGACGACGGACTGGATGGACTGAGGACGGACAGGATGGACTGAGGATGGACTGGATGGACTAAGGACGGACTGGGTGGACTGAGGATGGACTATGGATGGACTATAGAATGACTGTGGAAGGACTGTGGATCGACCGGGTGGACTGAGGATGGACTGTGGATGGACGGTGAATGAATTGAGGATGGACTGTTGAAGGACTGTGGATGGACTGTGGAAGGACTGAGAATGGACTATGGAAGGACTGTGGAAGTCTGTGCATGGACTATGAAAGGACTGCGGATGGACGGTCGAAGGACTGTGGGTGGACTGTGGATGGACTGTGGCTGGACTATGCAAGGACTGTGGAAGGACCGTGGATGGGCTTTGGAGGGACTATGGAACGAATGTAGAAGGACTGTGGATGGACTATGGAAGGACTGTGGAAGAACTGTAGATGGAGTGTGTGGACTGTGGATGGACTGTGCATCGACTGTACATGGTCTGTGAATGGACTATGGAAATTGTGGACGGACTTGATAGACTGAGGATGGACTGGGTAGACTGACAATGGACTGGATGGACTGAGGACGAATTGGGTGGACTGTGGATGGACTGCGTGGACTGAAGACGTACTAGATAGACAGTGGACGGACTGGGTGGACTGCGGACGGGCTGGGTGGCTGAGTATGGACTGGGTGGACGGAGGATGGACTGGGTGGACCGAAGACGGTCTGGGTGGACTGAGGACTGAATGGGTGGACTGATGATGGACTGGGTGGACTGAGGATGGACTGGGTGGACTGGGGACGGACTGGGTGGACTGAGGATGTACTGGGTGGACTGAAAATGGACTGGGTGGAGTGAGGACGGACTCGGTGGACTGAGGGCGGTCTGGGTGGACTGAGAACGAACTGTGGATAGACTATGGAAGGACTGTGGAAGGACTATGGATGGACTGTGGATGGTCTGTGGACGGAATGAGGGTGGATTGTAGATGGAGTGTTGAAGGACTGTGGATGGACTGTAGATGGACTGTGGATAGACTGAGGAAGGACTACGGATGGACTGTGGAAGGACTGTGGATGGACGATGCATGGACTGTGCATGGGCTCTGGATGGACTGTGGAAAGACTGGGCATGGACTGTGGATGGACTGTGGATAGACTGAATGGACTTTGCATGGTCTGTGAATGGACTAAAGAAACTGTGGACGGACTGGATAGACAGAGGATGGACTAGGTGGACTGTGGACGGACTGGGTAGACTGAGGACAGATTGGTTAGACTGAGGACCGATTGGGTGGACAGTGGACAGACTGTGGATGGACAATAGAATGATTGTGGAAGGACAGTGGATGGACGGTGGAAGAACTGTTGATAGACTGTGGAAGGACTGTGGAATGACTGCGTGGACTGAGGACGGATGGTGGCTGGACTCTGGAAGGACTGTAGAGTGGCTGTGGATGGACTGTGGAAGGACTGTGGATGGACTGGATGGACTGAGGATGGACTGTGGATGGACTGTGGAAGGACTGTGGATGGACAGTGGAAGAACTGTGAATAGACTGTGGAAGGACTGTGGATGGACTATGGAATGCTGTGGAAGGACTGTGGATGGATTGCGTGGACTGAGGACGGATGGTGGCTGGACTGTGGAAGGACTGTGGATGGACTGTGGAAGGACTATGGGTGGGTTGCGGAAGGACAATGGAAGGACTGTGGATGGACTGTGCAAGGACTGTGGATGGACTGTGGACGGACTGAGGATGGACTGTGAATGGACTGTGGAAGGTCTGTGGATGGAGTATGGAAGGACTGTTTATGAACTATGGAAGGACTGTGGACGGACTATGGAAGGACTGTGGATGGACTGTGGATGGACAATGGAAGGACTGTGAGTAGACTATGGAAGGACTGTGGAAGGACTGTGGATGGAGTATGGAAGGACTGTGGATGGACTATGGAAGGACCATAGATGGACTATGGAAGGACTATGGAAGGACTCTGGATGGTCTGTGGAAGGACTGTGGATGGAATGTGGATGGACTATGGAAGGACTTTGGATAGTCTGTGGAAGGACTGTGGATGGACTGTGGATGGACTGTGGAAGTTCTTTGGATGGACTATAGAAGGACTGTGGAAGGACTGTGGATGGAATATGAATGGACTGTGGATGGACAATGGAAGGACTGTGAGTAGACTATGGAAGGACTGTGGAAGGACTGTGGATGGAGTATGGAAGGACTGTGGATGGACTATGGAAGGACCATGGATGGACTATGGAAGGACTATGGAAGGACTCTGGATGGTCTGTGGAAGGACTGTGGATGGAATGTGGATGGACTATGGAAGGACTTTGGATAGTCTGTGGAAGGACTGTGGATGGACTGTGGATGGACTGTGGAAGTTCTTTGGATGGACTATAGAAGGACTGTGGAAGGACTGTGGATGGAATATGAATGGACTGTGGATTGGCTATGTAAGGACTGTGGATGGACTGTGTAAGGACTGTGAATGGTCTGTGGATAGACAATGGAAGGACTGTGCATGGTCTGTGAATGGACTATGAATCTATGGACATAGTGGATAGACTGAGGATGGCTGGGTGGTCTGTGAATGGACTATGAATCTATGGACATAGTGGATAGACTGAGGATGGCTGGGTGGTCTGAGGATGGACTAGGTGGACTGACGACGGGCTGGGTGTACTGAGGACGGATGGAATAAACTGAAAATTGACTGGATGGATTGAGGACGGACTGGATGGACTGAGGACAAATTGGGTAGACTGAGGACAAATTGGGTAGACTGAGGGCGGACTGGGATGACTGAGGACGGTCTGCGGATAGACTATAGAAGGACTGTGGAAGGACTGTGGACGGACTGGGTGGACTGAGAACGGACTGTGGATAGGCTATGGAAGGATTATGGGAGGAATGTGGATGGACTGTGGACGGAATGAGGATGGACTGTGGATGGACTGTGGATGGGCTGGGAATGGACTGTGGATGGACTGTGGATAGACTGTGCGTGGACTTTGCATGGTCTGTGAATGGACAAAAGAAACTGTGGACGGACTGGCTAGACAGAGGATGGACTGGGTGGACTGTGGACGGACTGGGTAGACTGAGGACGGACTGGTTAGACTGAGGACCGATTGGGTGGACAATGGACGGAGTGTGGATGGACTATAGAATGACTGTGGAAGGACAGTGGATGGACGGTGGAAGAACTGTCGATGGACTGTGGAAGGACTGTGGAATGACTGCGTGGACTGAGGACGGATGGTGGCTGGACTCTGGAAGGACTGTAGAGGGGCTGTGAATGGACAATGAACGGACTGTGGATGGACTGTGCAAGGACTGAGGATGGACTGCGGATGGACTGTGGAAGGTCTGTGGATGGACTATGGAAGGACTGTGGATGGACTATGGAAGGACTGTGGATGGTCTGTGGAAGGACCGTGGATGATCTGTGGATGGACTATGGAAGGACTGTGGATGGACTGTGGATAGACAATGGTAGGACTGTGCATGGTCTGTGAATGGACTATCAATCTGTGGACGGACTGGATAAACTGAGGATGTACTGGGTGGACTGAGGATGGACTAGGTGGACTGACGACGGACTGGGTGTACTGAGGACGGACGGAATGAACTGAACATTGACTGGATGGATTGAGGACGGACTGGATGGGTAGACTGAGGGTGGACTGGGTTGACTGAAGACACACTGTGGATAGACTATAGAAGGACTGTGGATGGACTGTGGAAGGGCTGTGGACGGACTGGGTGGACTGAGAACGGACTGTGGATAGACTATGGAAGGATTATGGAAGGAATGTGGATGGACTGTGGATGGACTGTGGACGGACTGAGGGTGGATTGCGGATGGACTGTGGAAGGACTGTGTATATACAATGGATGGACTGTGGATGGACTGTGAATGGATGTGGATGGACTGTGGACGGACTGAGGATGGACTGTGGATGGACTGGGGAAGGTCTGTGGATGGACTATGGAAGGACTGTGGAAGGACTGTGGATGGAGTATGGAAGGACTGTGGATGGAGTATGGAAGGACTGTGGATGGACTGTGGATGGACTATGGAAGGGCTGTGGATCGTCTGTGGAAGACTGTGAATGGACTGGGAATGGACTGTGGATGGACTATGGAAGGACTGCGGATGGACTGTGGAAGGACTATGGATGGACTATGGAAGGACAATGGAAGGACTGTGGATGGACTGTGGAAGGACTGTGGATGGACTGTGGACGGACTGAAGATGGACTGTGGATGGACTGTGGAAGGTCTGTGGATAGAGTATGGAAGGACTGTGGGTGAACTATGGAAGGACTGTGGATGGACTATGGAAGGACTGTGGAAGGACCGTGGATGGACTGTGGACAGACTGAGGATTGACTGTGGATGGACTGTGGAAGGTCTGTGGATGGAGTATGGAAGGACTGTGGATGAACTATGGAAGGACTGTGGATGGACTATGGAAGGACTGTGGAGGGACTGTGGAAGGATTATGGAAGGAATGTGGATGGACTGTGGATGGACTGTGGACGGACTGAGGGTGGATTGCGGATGGACTGTGGAAGGACTGTGTATATACAATGGATGGACTGTGGATGGACTGTGAATGGATGTGGATGGACTGTGGACGGACTGAGGATGGACTGTGGATGGACTGTGGAAGGTCTGTGGATGGACTATGGAAGGACTGTGGATGGACTATGGAAGGACTGTGGAAGGACTGTGGATGGAGTATGGATGGACTGTGGATGGACTATGGAAGGACTGTGGATGGACTGTGGATGGACTATGGAAGGGCTGTGGATCGTCTGTGGAAGACTGTGAATGGACTGTGGATGGACTATGGAAGGACTGTGGATGGACTGTGGAAGGACTATGGATGGACTATGGAAGGACAATGGAAGGACTGTGGATGGACTGTGCAAGGACTGTGGATGGACTGTGGACGGACTGAAGATGGACTGTGGATGGACTGTGGAAGGTCTGTGGATAGAGTATGGAAGGACTGTGGATGAACTATGGAAGGACTGTGGATGGACTATGGAAGGACTGTGGAAGGACCGTGGATGGACTGTGGACAGACTGAGGATTGACTGTGGATGGACTGTGGAAGGTCTGTGGATGGAGTATGGAAGGACTGTGGATGAACTATGGAAGGACTGTGGATGGACTGTGGAAGGACTCTGGATGGAATGTGGATAGAATATGGAAGTACTGTGGAAGGACTGTGGATGGACTATGGATGGACTGTGGATGGACTGGGTGGACTGAGGATGGACTGGGTGGACTGACGACGGGCTGGGTGTACTGAGGACGGACAGAATGAACTGAGCATTGACTGGATGAATTGAGGACGGACTGGATGGACTGAGGACGAATTGGGTAGACTGAGGACGAATTGGGTAGACTGTGGATGGACTGCATGGACTGTGGGCAGACTAGATTGACTGAGGACGGACTGTGGATAGACTATAGAAGGGCTGTGGATGGACTGTGGAAGGACTGAGGACAGAGTGTGTGGACTGAGAACGGACTGTGGATAGACTATGGAAGGAATGTTGATGGACTGTGGATGGACTGTGGACGGACTGAGGGTGGATTGCGGATGGACTGTGGAAGGACTGTGTATAGACAATGGAAGGACTGTGGATGGACTGTGAATGATGTGGATGGACTGTGGAAAGACAGAGGATGGACTGTGGAAGGACTTTGGAACGACTGTGGATGGAATATGGATGGACTGTGGATGGTCTATGAAAGGACTGTGGATGGACTATGGAAGGACCATGGAAGGGTTTTGGATGGACTGTGGAGGGACTGTGGATAGACTGTGGACGGACTGAGGATGCATTGTGGATGGACTGTGGAAGGTCTGTGGATGGAATATGGAAGGACTGTGGATGAACTATGGAAGGACTGTGGATGGACTGTGGAAGGACTGTGGATGGACTGTGGATAGAATATGGAAGGACAGTGTATGGACTGTGGAAGGACTGTGTATGGACTGTGGATAGAATATGGAAGGACAGTGGATGGACTGTGGAAGGACTGTGGATGGACTGTGGATAGAATATGGAAGGACAGTGTATGGACTGTGGAAGGACTGTGTATGGACTGTGGATTGAATATGGAAGGACTGTGGGTGGACTATGGAAGGACTGTGCATGGTCTGTGAATGGACTACAGAATCTGGGGACGGACTGGATAGACTGAGGACGGACTGGGTGGACTGAGAACGGACTGGGTAGACTGAGGACGGACTGGGTAGACTGAGGTCGGATTGAGTGGACTGTGGACGGACTGTGGATGGACTGCGTGGACTGAGGATGGACCGTGAATGGACTGTGGAAGAAGGACTGTTGATGGACGGTGGAAGGACTGTGGATAGACTGTGGAAGGACTGTGGATTGACTGGATGGACTGCGAATGGACTGTGGATAGACTGTGGATGGACTGTGGAAGGACTGTGGATGGACTGTGGACGGACTATGGATGGACTGTGGAAGGACTGAGAATGGACTACGGAAGGATTCTGGATGGACGATGGAAGAACTATGGAAGGGCTGTGGATGGTCTGTGGAAGACAATGGATGGACTATGGTAGGACTGTGGATGGACTGTGGATGGAATGTGGATGGACTATGGAAGGACTGTGGATGGACTGTGAACGGACTGTGGATGGACTGTGGAAGGACTCTGGATAGACTGTGGATAGAATATGGAAGGACTGTGGATGGACTGTGGAAGGACTGTGGATGGACTATGGAAGTACTGTGGATGGACTGTGGAAGGATTGTGGATGATCTGTTGAAAGACAGTGGACGGACTGTGGATAGACTATGGAAGGACTGTGAATGGACTGTGGAAGGAATCTGGATGGACTGTGGATAGAATATGGAAGGACTGTGGATGGACTGTGCAAGGACTGTGGATGGAGTATGGAAGGACTGTGGATGGAGTATGGAAAGACGGTGGATGGACTATGGAAGGACTGTGGATGGGCTGTGGAAGGACTGTGGAAAGACTGTGGATGGTCTATTGAAAGACTGTGGACGGACTGTGGAAGGACTGTGGATGGACTGTGGATGGACTATGGAAGGTCTGTGGATGGACTGTGGAAGGACTGTGGAAGTATATGGTTGGACTGTGGATGGACTGTGGATGGACTATGGAAGGTCTGTGGATGGACTGTGGAAGGACTGTGGATAGACTGAGGATGGACTGCGTGGACTGAGGATGATTGGGTGGACTGACGACGGACTGGGTGTACTGAGGATGGACTGGGTGGACTGAGGACGGACTGGGTGGACTGAGGACGGACTGGGTAGACTGAGGTCAGATTGAGTGGACTGTGGACGGACTGTAGATGGACTGCATGGAATGAGGATGGACTGTGGATGGACTGTTGAAGGACTGTGGAAGGATTATTGATGGACGGTAGAAGGACTATGGATTGACTGTGGAAGGACAGTGGATGGACTGGTTGCACTGCGAATGACTGTGGATAGCCTGTGGACGGACTGTGGAAGGACTGTGGATGGACTGTGGAAGGACTGTGGATGGACTGTGGAAGTTCTTTGGATGGACTATAGAAGGACTGTGGAAGGACTGTGGATGGAATATGAATGGACTGTGGATTGGCTATGGAAGGACTGTGGATGGACTGTGTAAGGACTGTGAATGGTCTGTGGATGGACTATAGAAGGACTGTTAGATGGACTGTGGATAGACTATGGAAGGACTGTGCATGGTCTGTGAATGGACTACAGAATCTGTGGGCGGACTGGATAGACTGACGATGGACTGAGTGGACTGAGGATGGACTGGGTGGACTGACGACGGACTGGGTGTACTGAGGACGGACTGGGTGTACTGAGGACGGACAAAATGAACTGAACATTGCCTGGATGGATTGAGGACGGACTGGATGGACTGAGGAAGAATTGGGTAGACTGTGGATGGACTGCGTGGACAGAGGGCGGACTGGGTTGACTGCGGACGGGCTGTGGGTAGACTATAGAAGGACTGTGGATGGAATGTGGAAGGACTGAGGACAGACTGGGTGGACTGAGAACCGACTGTGGATAGACTATGGAAGGACTATGGAAAGAATGTGGATGGACTGTGGATGGACTGAGGATGGACTGTGGATGGACTGTGGATGGGCTGGGAATCGACTGTGGATGGACTGTGGATAGACTGTTCATGGACTTTGCATGGTCTGTGAATGGATGAAAGAAACTGTGGACGGACTGGATAGACAGAGGATGGACTGGGTGGACTGTGGACGGACTGGGTAGACTGAGGACGGACTGGTTAGACTGAGGACCGGTTGGGTGGACAGTGGACGGACTGTGGATGGACTATAGAATGACTGTGGAAGGACAGTGGATGGACGGTGGAAGAACTGTCGAAGGACTGTGGAAGGACTGTGGAATGACTGCGTGGACTGAGGACGGATGGTGGCTGGACTCTGGAAGGACTGTAGAGGGGCTGTGAATGGACAATGGAAGGACTGTGGATGGACTGTGCAAGGACTGAGGATGGACTGCGGATGGATTGTGGAAGGTCTGTGGATGGAGTATGGAAGGACTGTGGATGAACTATGGAAGGACTGTGGATGGACTATGGAAGGACTGTGGATGGACTATGGAAGGACTGTGGATGGTCTGTGGAAGGACCGTGGATGGTCTGTGGATGGACTATGGAAGGACTGTGGATGGACTGTGGATAGACAATGGTAGGACTGTGCATGGTCTGTGAATGGACTATCAATCTGTGGACGGACTGGATAGACTGAGGATGTACTGTGTGGACTGAGGATGGACTAGGTGGACTGACGAAGGACTGGGTGTACTGAGGACGGACGGAATGAACTGAGCATTGACTGGATGGATTGAGGACGGACTGGATGGGTAGACTGAGGGTGGACTGGGTTGACTTAAGACACACTGTGGTTAGACTATAGAAGGACTGTGGATGGACTGTGGAAGGGCTGTGGACGGACTGTGGATAGACTATGGAAGGATTATGAAAGGAATGTGGATGGACTGTGGATGGACTGTGGACGGACTGAGGGTGGATTGCGGATGGATTGTGGAAGGACTGTGTATATACAATGGATGGACTGTGGATGGACTGTGAATGGATGTGGATGGACTGTGGACGGACTGAGGATGGACTGTGGATGGACTGTGGAAGGTCTGTGGATGGACTGTGGAAGGTCAGTGAATGGACTATGGAAGGACTGTGGATGGACTATGGAAGGATTATGGAAGGAATGTGGATACTGTGGACGGACTGAGGGTGGATTGCGGATGGACTGTGCAAGGACTGTGTATATACAATGGATGGACTGTGGATGGACTGTGAATGGATGTGGATGTACTGTGGAAGGTCTGTGGATGGAGTATGGATGGACTGTGGATGGACTATGGAAGGACTGTGGATGGACTGTGCATGGACTATGGAAGGGCTGTGGATCGTCTGTGGAAGACTGTGAATGGACTGTGAATGGACTGTGGATGGACTATGGAAGGACTGTGGATGGACTGTGGAAGGACTATGGATGGACTGTGGAAGGACAATGGAAGGACTGTGGATGGACTGTGGATGGACTGTGGAAGGTCTGTGGATGGAGTATGGAAGGACTGTGGATGAACTATGGAAGGACTGTTGATGGACTATGGAAGGACTGTGGAAGGACCGTGGATGGACAGTGGACAGACTGAGGATTGACTGTGGATGGACTGTGGAAGGTCTGTGGATGGAGTATGGAAGGACTGTGCATGAACTAACTGTGGATGGACTGTGGAAGGACTGTGGATGGACTGTGGAAGGACTGTGGATGGAATGTGGATAGAATATGTAAGTACTGTGGAAGGACTGTGGATGGACTGTGGAAGGACTGTGTATGGTCTGTTGAAAGACTGTTGACGGACTGTGGATGGACTGTGGACGGACTGTGGGTGGACTAGGTGGACTGACGACGGACTGGGTGTACTGAGGACGGACGGAATGAACTGAGCATTGACTGGATGGATTGAGGACGGACTGGATGGGTAGACTGAGGGTGGACTGGGTTGACTGAAGACACACTGTGGATAGACTATAGAAGGACTGTAGATGGACTGTGGAAGGTCTGTGGACGGACTGGGTGGACTGAGAACGGACTGTGGATAAACTATGGAAGGATTATGGAAGGAATGTGGATGGACTGTGGATGGACTGTGGACGGACTGAGGGTGGATTGCGGATGGACTGTGGAAGGACTGTGTATATACAATGGATGGACTGTGGATGGACTGTGAATGGATGTGGATGAACTGTGAACGGACTGAGGATGGACTGTGGATGGACTGTGGACGGACTGAGGATCAACTGTGGATGGACTGTGGAAGGACTGTGGATGGACTATGGAAGGACTGTGGATGGACTATGGAAGGACTGTGGAAGGACTGTGGATGGAGTATGGATGGATGGTGGATGGACTATGGAAGGACTGTGGATGGACTGTGCATGGACTATGGAAGGGCTGTGGATCGTCTGTGGAAGACTGTGAATGGACTGTGAATGGACTGTGGATGGACTATGGAAGGACTGTGGATGAACTGTGGAAGGACTATGGATGGACTGTGGAAGGACAATGGAAGGACTGTGGATGGACTGTGGAAGGACTGTGGATGGACTGTGGAAAGACTGAGGATTGACTGTGGATGGACCGTGGAAGGTCTGTGGATGGAGTATGGAAGGACTGTGGATGAACTATGGAAGGACTGTGGATGGACTATGGAAGGACTGTGGATGGATTGTGGAAGGACGGTGGATGGACTGTGGAAGGACTCTGGATGGAATATGGATAGAATATGGAAGTACTGTGGAAGGACTGTGGATGGGCTGTGGAAGGACTGTGGAAGGACTGTGGATGGTCTGTTGAAAGACTGTGGACGGACTGTGGATGGACTGTGGACGGACTGTGGATGGACTGTGGACGGACTGTGTATAGACAATGGAAGGACTGTGGACGGACTGTGAATGATGTGGATGGACTGTGGAACACAGAGGATGGACTGTGGAGGGACTTTGGAAGGACTGTGGATGGAATATGGATGGACTGTGGATGGTCTATGAAAGGACTGTGAATGGACTATGGAAGGACCATGGAAGGGTTTTGAAGGGACTGTGGATAGACTGTGGACGGACTGAGGATGGACTGTGGAAGGTCTGTGGATGGAGTATGGAAGGACTGTAGATGAACTATGGAAGGACTGTGGATGGACTATGGAGGGACTGTGGATGGACTGTGGAAGGACTGTGGAAGGACTGTGGATGGTCTGTTGAAAGACTGTGGGTGGACTGTGGAAGGACTGTGGATGGACTGTGGATAGAATATGGAAGGACAGTGGATGGACTGTGGAAGGACTGTGAATGGACTGTGGATGGACTATGGAAGGACTGTGCATGGTCTGTGAATGTACTACAGAATCTGTGGACGGACTGGATAGACTGAGGACGGACTGGGTAGACTGAGGTCGGATTGAGTGGACTGTGGACGGACTGTGGATGGACTGCGAGGACTGTTGATGGCCGGTGGAAGGACTGTGGATAGACTGTGGAAGGACTGTGGATGGACTGGATGGACTGCGGATGGACTGTGGAAAGACTGTGGACGGACTGTGGAAGGACTGTGGATGGACTGTGGACGGAATGTGGATGGACTGTGGAAGGACTGAGAATGGACTACTAAAGGATTCTGGATGGACGATGGAAGAACTATGGAAGGGCTGTGGATGGTCTGTGGAAGACTGTGGATGGACTATGGTAGGACTGTGGATGGACTGTGGATGGAATGTGGATGGACTATGGAAGGACTGTGGATGGACTGTGAGCGGACTGTGGATGGACTGTGGAAGGACTCTGGATAGACTGTGGATAGAATATGGAAGGACTGTGGATGGACTGTGGAAGGACTGTGGATGGACTATGGAAGTACTGTGGATGGACTGTGGACGGAATGTGGATGGACTGTGGAAGGACTGAGAATGGACTACGGAACGATTCTGGATGGACGATGGAAGAACTATGGAAGGGCTGTGGATGGTCTGTGGAAGACTGTGGATGGACTATGGTAGGACTGTGGATGGACTGTGGATGGAATGTGGGTGGACTGTGGAAGGACTCTGGATAGACTGTGGATAGAATATGGAAGGACTGTGGATGGACTGTGGAAGGACTGTGGATGGACTATGGAAGTACTGTGGATGGACTGTGGAAGGACTGTGGATGGACTGTGGATGGAGTATGGAAAGACTGTGGATGAACTGTGGAAGGACTGTGGATGGACTGTGGAAGGAATCTGGATGGACTGTGGAAAGAATATGGAAGAAATGTGGATGGACTGTGGAAGGACTGTGGATGGAGTATGGAAGGACTGTGGATGGACTATGCATGGACTATGGAAGGGCTGTGGATCGTCTGTGGAAGACTGTGAATGGACTGTTAATGGACTGTGGATGGAATATGGAAGGACTGTGGATGAACTGTGGAAGGACTATGGATGGACTGTGGAAGGACAATGGAAGGACTGTGGAAGGACTGTGGAAGGACTGTGGATGGACTGTGGATAGACTGAGGATTGACTGTGGATGGGCTGTGGAAGGTCTGTGGATGGAGTATGGAAGGACTGTGGATGAACTATGGAAGGACTGTGGATGGACTATGGAAGGACTGTGGATGGACTGTGGAATGACTGTGGATGGACTGTGGAAGGACTCAGGATGGAATGTGGATAGAATATGGAAGTACTGTGGAAGGATTGTGGATGGGCTGTGGAAGGACTGTGGAAGGACTGTGGATGGTCTGTTGAAAGACTGTGGACGGACTGTGGATGGACTGTGGACGGACTGAGGGTGGATTGCGGATGGACTGTGGACGGACTGTGTATAGACAATGGAAGGACTGTGGACGGACTGTGAATGATGTGGATGGACTGTGGAAGGACAGGGGATGGACTGTGGAAGGACTTTGGAAGGACTGTGGATGGAATATGGATGGACTGTGGATGGTCTATGAAAGGACTGTGAATGGACTATGGAAGGACCATGGAAGGGTTTTGAAGGGACTGTGGATAGACTGTGGACGGACTGAGGATGGACTGTGGATGGACTGTGGAAGGTCTGTGGATGGAGTATGGAAGGACTGTAGATGAACTATGGAAGGACTGTGGATGGACTATGGAAGGACTGTGGATGGACTGTGGAAGGACTGTGGATGGTCTGTTGAAAGACTGTGGGTGGACTGTGGAAGGACTGTGGATGGACTGTGGATAGAATATGGAAGGACAGTGGATGGACTGTGGAAGGACTGTGAATGGACTGTGGATGGACTATGGAAGGACTGTGCATGGTCTGTGAATGTACTACAGAATCTGTGGACGGACTGGATAGACTGAGGTCGGATTGAGTGGACTGTGGACGGACTGTGGATGGAATGCGAGGACTGTTGATGGCCGGTGGAAGGACTGTGGATAGACTGTGGAAGGACTGTGATGGACTGGATGGACTGCGGATGGACTGTGGATAGACTGTGGACAGACTGTGGAAGGACTGTGGATGGACTGTGGACGGACTCTGGATAGACTGTGGATAGAACATGGAAGGACTGTGGATGGACTGTGGAAGGACTGTGGATGGACTATGGAAGTACTGTGGATGGACTGTGGAAGGACTGTGGATGGACTGTGGATGGAGTATGGAAAGACTGTGGATGAACTGTGGAAGGACTGTGGATGGACTGTGGAAGGAATCTGGATGGACTGTGGATAGAATATGGAAGAAATGTGGATGGACTGTGGAAGGACTGTGGATGGAGTATGGAAGGACTGTGGATGGAGTATGGAAAGACTGTGGATGGACTATGGAAGGACTGCGGTTGGGCTGTGAAAGGACTGTGGAAAGACTGTGGATGGTCTGTTGAAAAACTGTGGACGGACTGTGGAAGGACTGTGGATGGACTGTGGATAGAATATGGAAGGACTGTGGATGGACTGTGGAAGGACTGTGGATACACTGTGGAAGGACTGTGGATGGACTGGATGGACTGCGGATGGACTGTGGATAGACTGTGGACAGACTGTGGAAGGACTGAGAATGGACTACGGAAGGATTCTGGATGGACGATGGAAGAACTATGGAAGGGCTGTGGATGGTCTGTGGAAGATTGTGGATGGACTATGGTAGGACTGTGGATGGACTGTGGATGGAATGTGGATGGACTATGGAAGGACTGTGGATGGACTGTGAACGGACTGTGGATAGACTGTGGAAGGACTCTGGATAGACTGTGGATAGAATATGGAAGAACTGTGGATGGACTGTGGAAGGACTGTGGATTGACAATGCAAGTACTGTGGATGGACTGTGGACGGAATGTGGATGGACTGTGGAAGGACTGAGAATGGACTACGGAAGAATTCTGGATGGACGATGGAAGAACTATGGAAGGGCTGTGGATGGTCTGTGGAAGACTGTGGATGGACTATGGTAGGACTGTGGATGGACTGTGGAAGGACTCTGGATAGACTGTGGATAGAACATGGAAGGACTGTGGATGGACTGTGGAGGGACTGTGGATGGACTATGGAAGTACTGTGGATGGACTGTGGAAGGACTGTGGATGGACTATGGAAGGACTGTGGATGGACTGTGGAAGGACTGTGGAAGGACTGTGGATGGTCTGTTGAAAGACTGTGGGTGGACTGTGGAAGGACTGTGGATGGACTGTGGATAGAATATGAAAGGACAGTGGATGGACTGTGGAAGGACTGTGAATGGACTTTGGATGGACTATGGAAGGACTGTGCATGGTCTGTGAATGTACTACAGAATCTGTGGACGGACTGGATAGACTGAGGACTGACTGGGTAGACTGAGGTCGGATTGAGTGGACTGTGGACGGACTGTGGATGGACTGCGAGGACTGTTGATGGCCGGTGGAAGGACTGTGGATAGACTGTGGAAGGACTGTGGATGGACTGGATGGACTGCGGATGGACTGTGGATAGACTGTGGACAGACTGTGGAAGGACTGTGGATGGACTGTGGACGGACTGTGGATGGACTGTGGAAGGACTGAGAATGGACTACGGAAGGATTCTGGATGGACGATGGAAGAACTATGGAAGGGCTGTGGATGGTCTGTGGAAGACTGTGGATGGACTATGGTAGGACTGTGGATGGACTGTGGATGGAATGTGGAGGGACTATGGAAGGACTGTGGATGGACTGTGAACGGACTGTGGATAGACTGTGGAAGGACTCTGGATAGACTGTGGATAGAATATGGAAGAACTCTGGATGGACTGTGGAAGGACTGTGGATGGACAATGGAAGTACTGTGGATGGACTGTGGACGGAATGTGGATGGACTGTGGAAGGACTGAGAATGGACTACGGAAGGATTCTGGATGGACGATGGAAGAACTATGGAAGGGCTGTGGATGGTCTGTGGAAGACTGTGGATGGACTATGGTAGGACTGTGGATGGACTGTGGAAGGACTCTGGATAGACTGTGGATAGAACATGGAAGGACTGTGGATGGACTGTGGAAGGACTGTGGATGGACTATGGAAGTACTGTGGATGGACTGTGGAAGGACTGTGGATGGACTGTGGATGGAGTATGAAAAGACTGTGGATGAACTGTGGAAGGACTGTGGATGGACTGTGGAAGGAATCTGGATGGACTGTGGATAGAATATGGAAGAAATGTGGATGGACTGTGGAAGGACTGTGGATGGAGTATGGAAGGACTGTGGATGGAGTATGGAAAGACTGTGGATGGACTATGGAAGGACTGCGGTTGGGCTGTGAAAGGACTGTGGAAAGACTGTGGATGGTCTGTTGAAAGACTGTGGACGGACTGTGGAAGGACTGTGGATGGACTGTGGATAGAATATGGAAGGACTGTGGATGGACTGTGGAAGGACTGTGGATGGACTGTGGATGGACTGTGTAAGTTCTTTGGATGGACTATAGAAGGACTGTGGATGGAATATGAATGGACTGTGGATTAGCTATGGAAGGACTGTGGATGGACTGTGGACGGACTGTGGATGGACTGTGGAAGGACTGAGAATGGACTACGGAAGGATTGTGGATGGACGATGGAAGAACTCTAGGTGGACTGTGGAAGAAGAACTGTTGATGGACGGTGGAAGGACTGTGGCTGGACTATGCAAGCACTGTAGATAGACTGTGGAAGGACTGTGGATGGGCTATGGATGGACTATGGAAGGGATGTGGAAGGACTGTGGATGGACTATGGAAGGACTGTGGATGGACTATTGAAGGACTGTGGAAGATCTGTAGACGGAATGTGTGGACTGTGGATTGACCGTGGATGGACTGTGCATCGACTGTACATGGACTGTGAATGGACTACGGGAACTGTGGACGGACTGAATAGACTGAGGATGGACTGGGTGGACTGAGGATGAATTGGGTGGACTGTGGATGGACTGCGTGGTCTGAGGACCGACTGGATAGACAGTGGACAGACTGGGTGGACTGTGGACGGACTGGGTGGACTGAGAACGGACTGTGGATAACCTATGGAAGGACTGTGGACGGACTGTGAATGATGTGGATGGACTATGGAAGGACTATGGAAAGGTTTTGGATGGACTGTGGATGGACTGTGGACGGACTGTGGAAGGTCTGTGGATGGAGTATGGAAGGACTGTGGATGAACTATGGAAGGACTCTCGATGGACTATGGAAGGACTGTTTACAGACTGTGGATGGACAGCGTGGACTGAGGATGGACTGTAGATGGACTGTGGATAGACCGTGGACGGACTGTGGAAGGACTGAGAATGGACTACGGAAGGATTCTGGATGGACGATGGAAGAACTATGGAAGGGCTGAGGATGGTCTGTGGAAGTATATGGATGGACTATGGTAGGACTGTGGATGGACTGTGGATAGAATATGGAAGGACTGTGGATGGACTGTGGAAGTATATGGATGGACTGTGGATGGACTGTGGATGGACTATGGAAGGTCTGTGGATGGACTATGGAAGGGCTGTGGAAGGACTGTGGATGGAATATGAATGGACTGTGGATTGGTTATGGAAGGACTGTGGATGGACTGTGGACGGACTGTGGATGGACTGTGGAAGGACTGAGAATGGACTACGGGAGGATTCTGGATGGACGATGGAAGAACTATGGAAGGGCTGTGGATGGTCTGTGGAAGACTGTGGATGGACTATGGTAGGACTGTGGATGGACTGTGGATGGAATGTGGATGGACTATGGAAGGACTGTGGATGGACTGTGAACGGACTGTGGATAGACTGTGGAAGGACTCTGGATAGACTCTGGATAGAATATGGAAGAACTGTGGATGGACTGTGGAAGGACTGTGGATGGACAATGGAAGTACTGTGGATGGACTGTGGACGGAATGTGGATGGACTGTGGAAGGACTGAGAATGGACTACGGAAGGATTCTGGATGGACGATGGAAGAACTATGGAAGGGCTGTGGATGGTCTGTGGAAGACTGTGGATGGACTATGGTAGGACTGTGGATGGACTGTGGAAGGACTCTGGATAGACTGTGGATAGAACATGGAAGGACTGTGGATGGACTGTGGAGGGACTGTGGATGGACTATGGAAGTACTGTGGATGGACTGTGGAAGGACTGTGGATGGACTATGGAAGGACTGTGGATGGACTGTGGAAGGACTGTGGAAGGACTGTGGATGGTCTGTTGAAAGACTGTGGGTGGACTGTGGAAGGACTGTGGATGGACTGTGGATAGAATATGAAAGGACAGTGGATGGACTGTGGAAGGACTGTGAATGGACTTTGGATGGACTATGGAAGGACTGTGCATGGTCTGTGAATGTACTACAGAATCTGTGGACGGACTGGATAGACTGAGGACTGACTGGGTAGACTGAGGTCGGATTGAGTGGACTGTGGACGGACTGTGGATGGACTGCGAGGACTGTTGATGGCCGGTGGAAGGACTGTGGATAGACTGTGGAAGGACTGTGGATGGACTGGATGGACTGCGGATGGACTGTGGATAGACTGTGGACAGACTGTGGAAGGACTGTGGATGGACTGTGGACGGACTGTGGATGGACTGTGGAAGGACTGAGAATGGACTACGGAAGGATTCTGGATGGACGATGGAAGAACTATGGAAGGGCTGTGGATGGTCTGTGGAAGACTGTGGATGGACTATGGTAGGACTGTGGATGGACTGTGGATGGAATGTGGAGGGACTATGGAAGGACTGTGGATGGACTGTGAACGGACTGTGGATAGACTGTGGAAGGACTCTGGATAGACTGTGGATAGAATATGGAAGAACTCTGGATGGACTGTGGAAGGACTGTGGATGGACAATGGAAGTACTGTGGATGGACTGTGGACGGAATGTGGATGGACTGTGGAAGGACTGAGAATGGACTACGGAAGGATTCTGGATGGACGATGGAAGAACTATGGAAGGGCTGTGGATGGTCTGTGGAAGACTGTGGATGGACTATGGTAGGACTGTGGATGGACTGTGGAAGGACTCTGGATAGACTGTGGATAGAACATGGAAGGACTGTGGATGGACTGTGGAAGGACTGTGGATGGACTATGGAAGGACTGTGGATGGACTGTGGATGGAGTATGGAAAGACTGTGGATGAACTGTGGAAGGACTGTGGATGGACTGAGAATGGACTACGGAAGGATTCTGGATGGACGATGGAAGAACTATGAAAGGGCTGTGGATGGTCTGTGGAAGACTGTGGATGGACTATGGTAGGACTGTGGATGGACTGTGGAAGGACTCTGGATAGACTGTGGATAGAACATGGAAGGACTGTGGATGGACTGTGGAAGGACTGTGGATGGACTATGGAAGTACTGTGGATGGACTGTGGAAGGACTGTGGATGGACTGTGGATGGAGTATGGAAAGACTGTGGATGAACTGTGGAAGGACTGTGGATGGACTGTGGAAGGAATCTGGATGGACTGTGGATAGAATATGGAAGAAATGTGGATGGACTGTGGAAGGACTGTGGATGGAGTATGGAAGGACTGTGGATGGAGTATGGAAAGACTGTGGATGGACTATGGAAGGACTGCGGTTGGGCTGTGAAAGGACTGTGGAAAGACTGTGGATGGTCTGTTGAAAGACTGTGGACGGACTGTGGAAGGACTGTGGATGGACTGTGGATAGAATATGGAAGGACTGTGGATGGACTGTGGAAGGACCGTGGATAGACTGTGGAAGGACTGTGGATGGACTGGATGGACTGCGGATGGACTGTGGATAGACTGTGGACAGACTGTGGAAGGACTGAGAATGGACTACGGAAGGATTCTGGATGGACGATGGAAGAACTATGGAAGGGCTGTGGATGGTCTGTGGAAGACTGTGGATGGACTATGGTAGGACTGTGGATGGACTGTGGATGGAATGTGGATGGACTATGGAAGGACTGTGGATGGACTGTGAACGGACTGTGGATAGACTGTGGAAGGACTCTGGATAGACTGTGGATAGAATATGGAAGAACTGTGGATGGACTGTGGAAGGACTGTGGATTGACAATGCAAGTACTGTGGATGGACTGTGGACGGAATGTGGATGGACTGTGGAAGGACTGAGAATGGACTACGGAAGAATTCTGGATGGACGATGGAAGAACTATGGAAGGGCTGTGGATGGTCTGTGGAAGACTGTGGATGGACTATGGTAGGACTGTGGATGGACTGTGGAAGGACTCTGGATAGACTGTGGATAGAACATGGAAGGACTGTGGATGGACTGTGGAGGGACTGTGGATGGACTATGGAAGTACTGTGGATGGACTGTGGAAGGACTGTGGATGGACTATGGAAGGACTGTGGATGGACTGTGGAAGGACTGTGGAAGGACTGTGGATGGTCTGTTGAAAGACTGTGGGTGGACTGTGGAAGGACTGTGGATGGACTGTGGATAGAATATGAAAGGACAGTGGATGGACTGTGGAAGGACTGTGAATGGACTTTGGATGGACTATGGAAGGACTGTGCATGGTCTGTGAATGTACTACAGAATCTGTGGACGGACTGGATAGACTGAGGACTGACTGGGTAGACTGAGGTCGGATTGAGTGGACTGTGGACGGACTGTGGATGGACTGCGAGGACTGTTGATGGCCGGTGGAAGGACTGTGGATAGACTGTGGAAGGACTGTGGATGGACTGGATGGACTGCGGATGGACTGTGGATAGACTGTGGACAGACTGTGGAAGGACTGTGGATGGACTGTGGACGGACTGTGGATGGACTGTGGAAGGACTGAGAATGGACTACGGAAGGATTCTGGATGGACGATGGAAGAACTATGGAAGGGCTGTGGATGGTCTGTGGAAGACTGTGGATGGACTATGGTAGGACTGTGGATGGACTGTGGATGGAATGTGGAGGGACTATGGAAGGACTGTGGATGGACTGTGAACGGACTGTGGATAGACTGTGGAAGGACTCTGGATAGACTGTGGATAGAATATGGAAGAACTCTGGATGGACTGTGGAAGGACTGTGGATGGACAATGGAAGTACTGTGGATGGACTGTGGACGGAATGTGGATGGACTGTGGAAGGACTGAGAATGGACTACGGAAGGATTCTGGATGGACGATGGAAGAACTATGGAAGGGCTGTGGATGGTCTGTGGAAGACTGTGGATGGACTATGGTAGGACTGTGGATGGACTGTGGAAGGACTCTGGATAGACTGTGGATAGAACATGGAAGGACTGTGGATGGACTGTGGAAGGACTGTGGATGGACTATGGAAGTACTGTGGATGGACTGTGGAAGGACTGTGGATGGACTGTGGATGGAGTATGAAAAGACTGTGGATGAACTGTGGAAGGACTGTGGATGGACTGTGGAAGGAATCTGGATGGACTGTGGATAGAATATGGAAGAAATGTGGATGGACTGTGGAAGGACTGTGGATGGAGTATGGAAGGACTGTGGATGGAGTATGGAAAGACTGTGGATGGACTATGGAAGGACTGCGGTTGGGCTGTGAAAGGACTGTGGAAAGACTGTGGATGGTCTGTTGAAAGACTGTGGACGGACTGTGGAAGGACTGTGGATGGACTGTGGATAGAATATGGAAGGACTGTGGATGGACTGTGGAAGGACTGTGGATGGACTGTGGATGGACTGTGTAAGTTCTTTGGATGGACTATAGAAGGACTGTGGATGGAATATGAATGGACTGTGGATTAGCTATGGAAGGACTGTGGATGGACTGTGGACGGACTGTGGATGGACTGTGGAAGGACTGAGAATGGACTACGGAAGGATTGTGGATGGACGATGGAAGAACTCTAGGTGGACTGTGGAAGAAGAACTGTTGATGGACGGTGGAAGGACTGTGGCTGGACTATGCAAGCACTGTAGATAGACTGTGGAAGGACTGTGGATGGGCTATGGATGGACTATGGAAGGGATGTGGAAGGACTGTGGATGGACTATGGAAGGACTGTGGATGGACTATTGAAGGACTGTGGAAGATCTGTAGACGGAATGTGTGGACTGTGGATTGACCGTGGATGGACTGTGCATCGACTGTACATGGACTGTGAATGGACTACGGGAACTGTGGACGGACTGAATAGACTGAGGATGGACTGGGTGGACTGAGGATGAATTGGGTGGACTGTGGATGGACTGCGTGGTCTGAGGACCGACTGGATAGACAGTGGACAGACTGGGTGGACTGTGGACGGACTGGGTGGGCTGAGAACGGACTGTGGATAACCTATGGAAGGACTGTGGACGGACTGTGAATGATGTGGATGGACTATGGAAGGACTATGGAAAGGTTTTGGATGGACTGTGGATGGACTGTGGACGGACTGTGGAAGGTCTGTGGATGGACTATGGAAGGACTGTGGATGGACTATTGAAGGACTGTGGAAGATCTGTAGACGGAATGTGTGGACTGTGGATTGACCGTGGATGGACTGTGCATCGACTGTACATGGACTGTGAATGGACTACGGGAACTGTGGACGGACTGAATAGACTGAGGATGGACTGGGTGGACTGAGGATGAATTGGGTGGACTGTGGATGGACTGCGTGGTCTGAGGACCGACTGGATAGACAGTGGACAGACTGGGTGGACTGTGGACGGACTGGGTGGACTGAGAACGGACTGTGGATAACCTATGGAAGGACTGTGGACGGACTGTGAATGATGTGGATGGACTATGGAAGGACTATGGAAAGGTTTTGGATGGACTGTGGATGGACTGTGGACGGACTGTGGAAGGTCTGTGGATGGAGTATGGAAGGACTGTGGATGAACTATGGAAGGACTCTCGATGGACTATGGAAGGACTGTTTACAGACTGTGGATGGACAGCGTGGACTGAGGATGGACTGTAGATGGACTGTGGATAGACCGTGGACGGACTGTGGAAGGACTGAGAATGGACTACGGAAGGATTCTGGATGGACGATGGAAGAACTATGGAAGGGCTGAGGATGGTCTGTGGAAGTATATGGATGGACTATGGTAGGACTGTGGATGGACTGTGGATAGAATATGGAAGGACTGTGGATGGACTGTGGAAGTATATGGATGGACTGTGGATGGACTGTGGATGGACTATGGAAGGTCTGTGGATGGACTATGGAAGGGCTGTGGAAGGACTGTGGATGGAATATGAATGGACTGTGGATTGGTTATGGAAGGACTGTGGATGGACTGTGGACGGACTGTGGATGGACTGTGGAAGGACTGAGAATGGACTACGGGAGGATTCTGGATGGACGATGGAAGAACTATGGAAGGGCTGTGGATGGTCTGTGGAAGACTGTGGATGGACTATGGTAGGACTGTGGATGGACTGTGGATGGAATGTGGATGGACTATGGAAGGACTGTGGATGGACTGTGAACGGACTGTGGATAGACTGTGGAAGGACTCTGGATAGACTCTGGATAGAATATGGAAGAACTGTGGATGGACTGTGGAAGGACTGTGGATGGACAATGGAAGTACTGTGGATGGACTGTGGACGGAATGTGGATGGACTGTGGAAGGACTGAGAATGGACTACGGAAGGATTCTGGATGGACGATGGAAGAACTATGGAAGGGCTGTGGATGGTCTGTGGAAGACTGTGGATGGACTATGGTAGGACTGTGGATGGACTGTGGAAGGACTCTGGATAGACTGTGGATAGAACATGGAAGGACTGTGGATGGACTGTGGAGGGACTGTGGATGGACTATGGAAGTACTGTGGATGGACTGTGGAAGGACTGTGGATGGACTATGGAAGGACTGTGGATGGACTGTGGAAGGACTGTGGAAGGACTGTGGATGGTCTGTTGAAAGACTGTGGGTGGACTGTGGAAGGACTGTGGATGGACTGTGGATAGAATATGAAAGGACAGTGGATGGACTGTGGAAGGACTGTGAATGGACTTTGGATGGACTATGGAAGGACTGTGCATGGTCTGTGAATGTACTACAGAATCTGTGGACGGACTGGATAGACTGAGGACTGACTGGGTAGACTGAGGTCGGATTGAGTGGACTGTGGACGGACTGTGGATGGACTGCGAGGACTGTTGATGGCCGGTGGAAGGACTGTGGATAGACTGTGGAAGGACTGTGGATGGACTGGATGGACTGCGGATGGACTGTGGATAGACTGTGGACAGACTGTGGAAGGACTGTGGATGGACTGTGGACGGACTGTGGATGGACTGTGGAAGGACTGAGAATGGACTACGGAAGGATTCTGGATGGACGATGGAAGAACTATGGAAGGGCTGTGGATGGTCTGTGGAAGACTGTGGATGGACTATGGTAGGACTGTGGATGGACTGTGGATGGAATGTGGAGGGACTATGGAAGGACTGTGGATGGACTGTGAACGGACTGTGGATAGACTGTGGAAGGACTCTGGATAGACTGTGGATAGAATATGGAAGAACTCTGGATGGACTGTGGAAGGACTGTGGATGGACAATGGAAGTACTGTGGATGGACTGTGGACGGAATGTGGATGGACTGTGGAAGGACTGAGAATGGACTACGGAAGGATTCTGGATGGACGATGGAAGAACTATGGAAGGGCTGTGGATGGTCTGTGGAAGACTGTGGATGGACTATGGTAGGACTGTGGATGGACTGTGGAAGGACTCTGGATAGACTGTGGATAGAACATGGAAGGACTGTGGATGGACTGTGGAAGGACTGTGGATGGACTATGGAAGGACTGTGGATGGACTGTGGATGGAGTATGGAAAGACTGTGGATGAACTGTGGAAGGACTGTGGATGGACTGAGAATGGACTACGGAAGGATTCTGGATGGACGATGGAAGAACTATGAAAGGGCTGTGGATGGTCTGTGGAAGACTGTGGATGGACTATGGTAGGACTGTGGATGGACTGTGGAAGGACTCTGGATAGACTGTGGATAGAACATGGAAGGACTGTGGATGGACTGTGGAAGGACTGTGGATGGACTATGGAAGTACTGTGGATGGACTGTGGAAGGACTGTGGATGGACTGTGGATGGAGTATGGAAAGACTGTGGATGAACTGTGGAAGGACTGTGGATGGACTGTGGAAGGAATCTGGATGGACTGTGGATAGAATATGGAAGAAATGTGGATGGACTGTGGAAGGACTGTGGATGGAGTATGGAAGGACTGTGGATGGAGTATGGAAAGACTGTGGATGGACTATGGAAGGACTGCGGTTGGGCTGTGAAAGGACTGTGGAAAGACTGTGGATGGTCTGTTGAAAGACTGTGGACGGACTGTGGAAGGACTGTGGATGGACTGTGGATAGAATATGGAAGGACTGTGGATGGACTGTGGAAGGACCGTGGATAGACTGTGGAAGGACTGTGGATGGACTGGATGGACTGCGGATGGACTGTGGATAGACTGTGGACAGACTGTGGAAGGACTGAGAATGGACTACGGAAGGATTCTGGATGGACGATGGAAGAACTATGGAAGGGCTGTGGATGGTCTGTGGAAGACTGTGGATGGACTATGGTAGGACTGTGGATGGACTGTGGATGGAATGTGGATGGACTATGGAAGGACTGTGGATGGACTGTGAACGGACTGTGGATAGACTGTGGAAGGACTCTGGATAGACTGTGGATAGAATATGGAAGAACTGTGGATGGACTGTGGAAGGACTGTGGATTGACAATGCAAGTACTGTGGATGGACTGTGGACGGAATGTGGATGGACTGTGGAAGGACTGAGAATGGACTACGGAAGAATTCTGGATGGACGATGGAAGAACTATGGAAGGGCTGTGGATGGTCTGTGGAAGACTGTGGATGGACTATGGTAGGACTGTGGATGGACTGTGGAAGGACTCTGGATAGACTGTGGATAGAACATGGAAGGACTGTGGATGGACTGTGGAGGGACTGTGGATGGACTATGGAAGTACTGTGGATGGACTGTGGAAGGACTGTGGATGGACTATGGAAGGACTGTGGATGGACTGTGGAAGGACTGTGGAAGGACTGTGGATGGTCTGTTGAAAGACTGTGGGTGGACTGTGGAAGGACTGTGGATGGACTGTGGATAGAATATGAAAGGACAGTGGATGGACTGTGGAAGGACTGTGAATGGACTTTGGATGGACTATGGAAGGACTGTGCATGGTCTGTGAATGTACTACAGAATCTGTGGACGGACTGGATAGACTGAGGACTGACTGGGTAGACTGAGGTCGGATTGAGTGGACTGTGGACGGACTGTGGATGGACTGCGAGGACTGTTGATGGCCGGTGGAAGGACTGTGGATAGACTGTGGAAGGACTGTGGATGGACTGGATGGACTGCGGATGGACTGTGGATAGACTGTGGACAGACTGTGGAAGGACTGTGGATGGACTGTGGACGGACTGTGGATGGACTGTGGAAGGACTGAGAATGGACTACGGAAGGATTCTGGATGGACGATGGAAGAACTATGGAAGGGCTGTGGATGGTCTGTGGAAGACTGTGGATGGACTATGGTAGGACTGTGGATGGACTGTGGATGGAATGTGGAGGGACTATGGAAGGACTGTGGATGGACTGTGAACGGACTGTGGATAGACTGTGGAAGGACTCTGGATAGACTGTGGATAGAATATGGAAGAACTCTGGATGGACTGTGGAAGGACTGTGGATGGACAATGGAAGTACTGTGGATGGACTGTGGACGGAATGTGGATGGACTGTGGAAGGACTGAGAATGGACTACGGAAGGATTCTGGATGGACGATGGAAGAACTATGGAAGGGCTGTGGATGGTCTGTGGAAGACTGTGGATGGACTATGGTAGGACTGTGGATGGACTGTGGAAGGACTCTGGATAGACTGTGGATAGAACATGGAAGGACTGTGGATGGACTGTGGAAGGACTGTGGATGGACTATGGAAGTACTGTGGATGGACTGTGGAAGGACTGTGGATGGACTGTGGATGGAGTATGAAAAGACTGTGGATGAACTGTGGAAGGACTGTGGATGGACTGTGGAAGGAATCTGGATGGACTGTGGATAGAATATGGAAGAAATGTGGATGGACTGTGGAAGGACTGTGGATGGAGTATGGAAGGACTGTGGATGGAGTATGGAAAGACTGTGGATGGACTATGGAAGGACTGCGGTTGGGCTGTGAAAGGACTGTGGAAAGACTGTGGATGGTCTGTTGAAAGACTGTGGACGGACTGTGGAAGGACTGTGGATGGACTGTGGATAGAATATGGAAGGACTGTGGATGGACTGTGGAAGGACTGTGGATGGACTGTGGATGGACTGTGTAAGTTCTTTGGATGGACTATAGAAGGACTGTGGATGGAATATGAATGGACTGTGGATTAGCTATGGAAGGACTGTGGATGGACTGTGGACGGACTGTGGATGGACTGTGGAAGGACTGAGAATGGACTACGGAAGGATTGTGGATGGACGATGGAAGAACTCTAGGTGGACTGTGGAAGAAGAACTGTTGATGGACGGTGGAAGGACTGTGGCTGGACTATGCAAGCACTGTAGATAGACTGTGGAAGGACTGTGGATGGGCTATGGATGGACTATGGAAGGGATGTGGAAGGACTGTGGATGGACTATGGAAGGACTGTGGATGGACTATTGAAGGACTGTGGAAGATCTGTAGACGGAATGTGTGGACTGTGGATTGACCGTGGATGGACTGTGCATCGACTGTACATGGACTGTGAATGGACTACGGGAACTGTGGACGGACTGAATAGACTGAGGATGGACTGGGTGGACTGAGGATGAATTGGGTGGACTGTGGATGGACTGCGTGGTCTGAGGACCGACTGGATAGACAGTGGACAGACTGGGTGGACTGTGGACGGACTGGGTGGGCTGAGAACGGACTGTGGATAACCTATGGAAGGACTGTGGACGGACTGTGAATGATGTGGATGGACTATGGAAGGACTATGGAAAGGTTTTGGATGGACTGTGGATGGACTGTGGACGGACTGTGGAAGGTCTGTGGATGGAGTATGGAAGGACTGTGGATGAACTATGGAAGGACTCTCGATGGACTATGGAAGGACTGTTTACAGACTGTGGATGGACAGCGTGGACTGAGGATGGACTGTAGATGGACTGTGGATAGACCGTGGACGGACTGTGGAAGGACTGAGAATGGACTACGGAAGGATTCTGGATGGACGATGGAAGAACTATGGAAGGGCTGAGGATGGTCTGTGGAAGTATATGGATGGACTATGGTAGGACTGTGGATGGACTGTGGATAGAATATGGAAGGACTGTGGATGGACTGTGGAAGTATATGGATGGACTGTGGATGGACTGTGGATGGACTATGGAAGGTCTGTGGATGGACTATGGAA
Source organism: Mobula hypostoma (assembly GCF_963921235.1). Taxonomy (NCBI): domain Eukaryota; kingdom Metazoa; phylum Chordata; class Chondrichthyes; order Myliobatiformes; family Myliobatidae; genus Mobula; species Mobula hypostoma. The sequence continues at coordinate 87,552,835 of NC_086103.1, read as the reverse complement.
GGGCTGTGGATGGACTGTGGACGGACTGTGGATGGACTGTGGAAGGACTGAGAATGGACTACGGGAGGATTCTGGATGGACGATGGAAGAACAATGGAAGGGCTGTGGATGGTCTGTGGAAGACTGTGGATGGACTATGGTAGGACTGTGGATGGACTGCGGATGGAATGTGAATGGACTATGGAAGGACTGTGGATGGACTGTGAACGGACTGTGGATGGACTGTGGAAGGACTCTGGATAGACTGTGGATAGAATATGGAAGGACTGTGGATGGACTGTGGAAGGACTGTGGATGGACTATGGAAGTACTGTGGATGGACTGTGGAAGGACTGTGGATGGACTGTGGATGGAGTATGGAAAGACTGTGGATGAACTGTGGAAGGACTGTGGATGGACTGTGGAAGGAATCTGGATGGACTGTGGATAGAATATGGAAGGAATGTGGATGGACTGTGGAAGGACTGTGGATGGAGTATGGAAGGACTGTGGATGGAGTATGGAAAGACTGTGGATGGACTATGGAAGGACTGTGGATGGGCTGTGAAAGGACTGTGGAAAGACTGTGGATGGTCTGTTGAAAGACTGTGGACGGACTGTGGAAGGACTGTGGATGGACTGTGGAATGGACTGTGGAAGTTCTTTGGATGGACTATAGAAGGACTGTGGAAGGACTGTGGATGGAATATGAATGGACTGTGGATTGGCTATGGAAGGACTGAGGATGGACTGTGTAAGGACTGTGAATGGTCTGTGGATGGACTATAGAAGGACTGTGGATGGACTGTGGATAGACTATGGAAGGACTGTGCATGGTCTGTGGATGGACTACAGAATCTGTGGACGGACTGGATAGACTGAGGATGGACTGCGTGGACTGAGGATGGATTGGGTGGACTGACGACGGACTGGGTGTACTGAGGACGGACAAAATGAACTGAGCATTGCCTGGATGGATTGAGGACGGACTGGATGGACTGTGGGTAGACTGTGGATGGACTATGGAAGGACTGTGCATGGTCTGTGAATGGACTACAGAATCTGTGGGCGGACTGGATAGACTGACGATGGACTGAGTGGACTGAGGATGGACTGGGTGGACTGAGGATGGACTGGGTGTACTGAGGACGGACTGGGTGTACTGAGGACGGACAAAATGAACTGAGCATTGCCTGGATGGATTGAGGACGGACTGGATGGACTGAGGACGAATTGGGTAGACTGTGGATGGACTACGTGGACAGAGGGCGGACTGGGTTGACTGCGGACGGGCTGTGGGTAGACTATAGAAGAACTGTGGATGGACTGTGGAAGGACTGAGGACAGACTGGGTGGACTGAGAACCGACTGTGGATAGACTATGGAAGGACTATGGAAAAAATGTGGATGGACTGTGGAAGGACTGTGAATGGGCTGTAAATCTGTGGACGGACTGGATAGACTGAGGATTGACTGGATGAACTGAGGATGGACTAGGTGGACTGACGACGGACTGGGTGTACTGAGGACGGACAGAATGAACTGAGCATTAACTGGATGGATTGAGGACGGACTGGATGGACTGAGGACAAATTGGGTAGACTGAGGACGAATTGGGTAGACTGTGGATGGACTGCATGGACTGTGGGCGGACTAGGTTGACTGAGGACGGACTGTGGATAGACTATAGAAGGACTGTGGATGGACTGTGGAAGGACTGTGAATGGTCTGTGGATGGACTATAGAAGGACTGTGGATGGACTGTGGATAGACTATGGAAGGACTGTGCATGGTCTGTGGATGGACTACAGAATCTGTGGACGGACTGGATAGACTGAGGATGGACTGCGTGGACTGAGGATGGATTGGGTGGACTGACGACGGACTGGGTGTACTGAGGACGGACAAGATGAACTGAGCATTGCCTGGATGGATTGAGGACGGACTGGATGGACTGTGGGTAGACTGTGGATGGACTATGGAAGGACTGTGCATGGTCTGTGAATGGACTACAGAATCTGTGGGCGGACTGGATAGACTGACGATGGACTGAGTGGACTGAGGATGGACTGGGTGGACTGAGGATGGACTGGGTGTACTGAGGACGGACTGGGTGTACTGAGGACGGACAAAATGAACTGAGCATTGCCTGGATGGATTGAGGACGGACTGGATGGACTGAGGACGAATTGGGTAGACTGTGGATGGACTACGTGGACAGAGGGCGGACTGGGTTGACTGCGGACGGGCTGTGGGTAGACTATAGAAGAACTGTGGATGGACTGTGGAAGGACTGAGGACAGACTGGGTGGACTGAGAACCGACTGTGGATAGACTATGGAAGGACTATGGAAAAAATGTGGATGGACTGTGGAAGGACTGTGAATGGGCTGTCAATCTGTGGACGGACTGGATAGACTGAGGATTGACTGGGTGAACTGAGGATGGACTAGGTGGACTGACGACGGACTGGGTGTACTGAGGACGGACAGAATGAACTGAGCATTAACTGGATAGATTGAGGACGGACTGGATGGACTGAGGACAAATTGGGTAGACTGAGGACGAATTGGGTAGACTGTGGATGGACTGCATGGACTGTGGGCGGACTAGGTTGACAGAGGACGGACTGTGGATAGACTATAGAAGGACTGTGGATGGACTGTGGAAGGACTGAGGACGGAGTGGGTGGACTGAGAACGGACTGTGGATAGACTATGGAAGGAATGTTGATGGACTGTGGATGGACTGTGGACGGACTGAGGGTGGATTGTGGATGGACTCTGGAAGGACTGTGGACGGACTGTGAATGATGTGGATGGACTGTGGAAGGACTTTGGAAGGACTGTGGATGGAATATGGATGGACTGTGGATGGTCTATGAAAGGACTGTGGATGGACTATGGAAGGACCATGGAAGGGTATTGGATGGACTGTGGAGGGACTGTGGATAGACTGTGGACGGACTGAGGATGGACTATGGATGGAATGTGGAAGGTCTGTGGATGTAGTATGGAAAGACTGTGGGTGGACTGTGGAAGGACTGTGGATGGACTGCAGACAGAATATGGAAGGACAGTGGATGAACTGTGGAAGGACAATTGAAGGACTGTGCATGGTCTGTGAATGGACAACAGAATCTGTGGACGGACTGGATAGACTGAGGACGGACTGGGTGGACTGAGGACGGACTGGGTAGACTGAGGATGGACTGGGTAGACTGAGGTCGGATTGAGTGGACTGTGGACGGACTGTGGATGGACTGTGGAAGGACTGAGAATGGACTACGGAAGGATTGTGGATGGACGATGGAAGAACTCTAGGTGGACTGTGGAAGAAGAACTGTTGATGGACGGTGGAAGGACTGTGGCTGGACTATGCAAGCACTGTAGATAGACTGTGGAAGGACTGTGGATGGGCTATGGATGGACTATGGAAGGGATGTGGAAGGACTGTGGATGGACTATGGAAGGATTGTGGATGGACTATTGAAGGACTGTGGAAGATCTGTAGACGGAGTGTGTGGACTGTGGGTTGACTGTGGATGGACTGTGCATCGACTGTACATGGACTGTGAATGGACTACGGAAACTGTGGACGGACTGAATAGACTGAGGATGGACTGGGTGGACTGAGAATGAATTGGGTGGACTGTGGATGGACTGCGTGGTCTGAGGACCGACTGGATAGACAGTGGACAGACTGGGTGGACTGTGGACGGACTGGGTGGACTGTGGACGGACTGGGTGGACTCAGAACGGACTGTGGATAACCTATGGAAGGACTGTGGACGGACTGTGAATGATGTGGATGGTCTGTGGATGGAGTATGGAAGGACTGTGGATGAACTATGGAAGGACTCTCGATGGACTATGGAAGGACTGTTTACAGACTGTGGATGGACAGCGTGGACAGAGGATGGACTGTAGATGGACTGTGGATAGACTGTGGACGGACTGTGGAAGGACTGAGAATGGACTACGGAAGGATTCTGGATGGACGATGGAAGAACTATGGAAGGGCTGTGGATGGTCTGTGGAAGACTGTGGATGGACTATGGTAGGACTGTGGATGGACTGTGGATGGAATGTGGATGGACTATGGAAGGACTGTGGATGGACTGTGAAAGGACTGTGGATGGACTGTGGAAGGACTCTGGATAGACTGTGGATAGAATATGGAAGGACTGTGGATGGACTGTGGAAGGACTGTGGATGGACTATGGAAGTACTGTGGATGGACTGTGGAAGGACTGTGGATGGACTGTGGATGGAGTATGGAAAGACTGTGGATGAACTGTGGAAGGACTGTGGATGGACTGTGGAAGGACTGTGGATGGAGTATGGAAGGACTGTGGATGGGCTGTGAAAGGACTGTGGAAAGACTGTGGATGGTCTGTTGAAAGACTATGGACGAACTGTGGAAGGACTGTGGATGGACTGTGGATAGAATATGGAAGGACTGTGGATGGACTGTGGATGGACTATGGAAGGTCTGGGGAGACTGAGGTCAGATTGAGTGGACTGTGGACGGACTGTGGATGGACTGCTTGGACTGTGGATGGACCGCGTGGACTGTGGAAGGATTATTGATGGACGGTAGAAGGACTATGGATTGACTGTGGAAGGACAGTGGATGGACTGGTTGCACTGCGAATGACTGTGGATAGCTTGTGGACGGACTACGGAAGGACTGTGGATGGACTGTGGAAGGACTGTGGTTGGACTGTGGAGGTTCTTTGGATGGACTATAGAAGGACTGTGGAAGGACTGTGGATGGAATATGAATGGACTGTGGATTGGCTATGGAAGGACTGTCGATGGACTGTGGACGGACTGTGGATGGACTGTAGAAGGACTGAGAATGGACTACGGAAGGATTCTGGATGGACGATGGAAGAACTATGGAAGGGCTGTGGATGGTCTGTGGAAGACTGTGGATGGACTATGGTAGGACTGTGGATGGACTGTGGATGGACTGTGGATGGAATGTGGATGGACTATGGAAGGACTGTGGATGGACTGTGAACGGACTGTGGATGGACTGTGGAAGGACTCTGGATAGACTGTGGATAGAATATGGAAGGACTGTGGATGGACTGTGGAAGGACTGTGGATGGACTGTGGAAGGGCTGTGGATGGACTGTGGATGGAGTATGGAAAGACTGTGGATGAACTGTGGAAGGACTGTGGATGGACTGTGGAAGGAATCTGGATGGACTGTGGATAGAAGATGGAAGGAATGTGGATGGACTGTGGAAGGACTGTGGATGGAGTATGGAAAGACTGTGGATGGACTATGGAAGGACTGTGGATGGGCTGTGAAAGGACTGTGGAAAGACTGTGGATGGTCTGTTGAAAGACTGTGGACGGACTGTGGAAGGACTGTGGATGGACTGTGGATAGAATATGGAAGGACTGTGGATGGACTGTGGAAGTATATGGATGGACTGTGGATGGACTGTGGATGGACTATGGAAGGTCTGTGGATGGACTATGGAAGGGCTGTGGATGGACTGTGGATGGACTACAGAATCTGTGGACGGACTGGATAGACTGAGGATGGACTGCGTGGACTGAGGATGGATTGGGTGGACTGACGACGGACTGGGAGGACTGAGGACGGACTGGGGAGACTGAGGTCAGATAGAGTGGACTGTGGACGGACTGTGGATGGACTGCGTGGACTGAGGATGGACTGTGGATGGACTGTGGAAGGACTGTGGAAGGATTATTGATGGACGGTAGAAGGACTATGGATTGACTGTGGAAGGACAGTGGATGGACTGGTTGCACTGCGAATGACTGTGGATAGCCTGTGGACGGACTGCGGTAGGACTGTGGATGGACTGTGGAAGGACTGTGGATGGACTGTGGATGGACTGTGGAAGTTCTTTGGATGGACTATAGAAGGACAGTGGAATGACTGTGGATGGAATATGAATGGACTGTGGATTGGCTATGGAAGGACTGTGGATGGACTGTGTAAGGACTGTGAATGGTCTGTGGATGGACTATAGAAGGACTGTGGATGGACTGTGGATAGACTATGGAAGGGCTGTGCATGGTCTGTGAATGGACTACAGAATCTGTGGACGGACTGGATAGACTGAGGATGGACTGCGTGGACTGAGGATGGATTGGGTGGAATGACGACGGACTGGGTGTACTGAGGACGGACTGGGTGTACTGAGGACGGACAAAATGAACTGAGCATTGCCTGGATGGATTGAGGACGGACTGGATGGACTGAGGACGAATTTGGTAGACTGTGGATGGACTACGTGGACAGAGGGTGGACTGGGTTGACTGCGGACGGGCTGTGGGTAGACTATAGAAGAACTGTGGATGGACTGTGGAAGGACTGAGGACAGACTGGGTGGACTGAGAACCGACTGTGGATAGACTATGGAAGGACTATGGAAAGAATGTGGATGGACTGTGGAAGGACTGTGAATGGGCTGTCAATCTGTGGACGGACTGGATAGACTGAGGATTGACTGGGTGGACTGAGGATGGACTAGGTGGACTGACGACGGACTGGGTGTACTGAGGACGGACAGAATGAACTGAGCATTGACTGGATGGATTGAGGACGGACTGGATGGACTGAGGACAAATTGAGTAGACTGAGGACGAATTAGGTAGACTGTGGATGGACTGTATGGACTGTGGGCGGACTAGGTTGACTGAGGACGGACTGTGGATAGACTATAGAAGGACTGTGGATGGACTGTGGAAGGACTGAGGACAGAGTGGGTGGACTGAGAACGGACTGTGGATAGACTATGGAAGGAATGTTGATGGACTGTGGATGGACTGTGGACGGACTGAGGGTGGATTGCGGATGGACTCTGGAAGGACTGTGGACTGACTGTGAATGATGTGGATGGACTGTGGAAGGACTTTGGAAGGACTGTGGATGGAATATGGATTGACTGTGGATGGACTGTGGACGGACTGTGGATGGACTGTGGAAGGACTGAGAATGGACTACGGAAGGATTGTGGATGGACGATGGAAGAACTCTAGGTGGACTGTGGAAGAAGAACTGTTGATGAACGGTGGAAGGACTGTGGCTGGACTATGCAAGCACTGTAGATAGACTGTGGAAGGACTGTGGATTGGCTATGGATGGACTATGGAAGGGATGTGGAAGGACTGTGGATGGACTATGGAAGGATTGTGGATGGACTATTGAAGGACTGTGGAAGATCTGTAGACGGAGTGTGTGGACTGTGGATTGACCGTGGATGGACTGTGCATCGACTGTACATGGACTGTGAATGGACTACGGAAACTGTGGACGGACTGAATAGACTGAGTATGGACTGGGTGGACTGAGGATGAATTGGGTGGACTGTGGATGGACTGCGTGGTCTGAGGACCGACTGGATAGACAGTGGACAGACTGGGTGGACTGTGGACGGACTGGGTGGACTGAGAACGGACTGTGGATAACCTATGGAAGGACTGTGGATGGACTGTGAATGATGTGGTTGGACTATGGAAGGACTATGGAAGGGTTTTGGATGGACTGTGGATGGACTGTGGACGGACTGTGGAAGGTCTGTGGATGGAGTATGGAAGGACTGTGGATGAACTATGGAAGGACTCTCGATGGACTATGGAAGGACTGTTTACAGACTGTGGATGGACAGCGTGGACTGAGGATGGACTGTAGATGGACTGTGGAAGGACTGTGGATGGACTGGATGGACTGTGGATGGACTGTGGATACACTGTGGACGGACTGTGGAAGGACTGTAGGTGGACTGTGGATTGACTGTGGCTGGACTATGCAAGCACTGTAGATAGACTGTGGAAGGACTGTGGATGGGCTATGGATGGACTATCGAAGGAATGTGGAAGGACTGTGGATGGACTATGGGAGGACTGTGGAAGATCTGTAGACAGAGTGTGTGGACTGTGGATTGACCGTGGATGGACTGTGCATCGAATGTACATGGACTGTGAATGGACTACGGAAACTGTGGACGGACTGGGTGGACTGAGGATGCACTGGGTGGACTGAGGACGGACTGGGTGGACTGAGGACGGACTGGATGGACTGAGGACGGTCTGGGTGGACTAAGGACGGTCTGTGGATAGACTATAGAAGGACTGTTGATGGACTGTGGAATACTGTGGATGGACTGTGGAAGGACTGTGCATGGACTGTGGATAGACTGTGCATCGACTGTGCATGGTCTGTGAATGGACTACGGAAACTGTGGACGGACTGGAGAGACTGAGGATGGACTGGGTGGACTGTGGACGAATTGGGTGGACTGAGGACGGACTGGATGGCTGAGGACGGACAGAATGAACTGAGGATTGACCGCATGGATTGAGGACGGACTGGATGGACTGAGGACGAATTGGGTGGACAGTGCATGGACTGCATGGACTGAGGACGGACTGGATAGTCAATAGACGGACTGGGTGGACTGTGGATGGACTGGGTGGACTGAATATGGACTGGGTGGGCTGAGGATGGACTGGGTGGACTGAGGGCGGACTGGGTTGACTGAGAACGGACTGTGGATAGACTAGAGAAGGACTGTGGGTGGACTGTGGAAGAACTGTGGATGGACTATGGAAGGACTGTGCAAGGACTGTGGATAGACTGTGGAAGGACTATGGATGGACTGTGGAAGGACTGTGGATGGATGGTGCATGGACTGTGCATTGGCTCTGGTTGGACTGTAGATGGACTGTGGAGGACTGTGGATGGACTGGGCATGGACTGTTGATGGACTGTGGATGAACTGTGCATGGACTGTGCATGGTCTGTGAATGGACTACAGAATCTGTGGACGGACTGGAGAGACTGAGGATGGACTGGGTAGACTGAGGTCGGATTGGGTGGACTGTATACGGACTGTGAATGGACTGCGTGGACTGTGTAAGGTCTGTTGATGGACGGTGGAAGGATTGTGGATAAACTGTGGATGGACTGTGGAAGGACTGTGGATGGACTGGATGGACTGCGGATGGACTGCGGATGGACTGTGGAAGGACTGTGGAAGGACTGTGGATGGACTTTGGATGGACTGTGGATTGACTGTGGATGGGCTGTGGATGGACTGTGGATGGACTGTGGATGGAATGTGGATGGACTATGGATGGACTGTGGAAGGACAGAGAATGGATTATGGAAGGACTGTGGATGGACAGTGGAAGGACTGTAGGTGGACTGTGGATGGGCTGTGGCTGGACTATGCAAGCACTGTGGATATACTCTGGAAGGACTGTGGATGGGCTATGGATGGACTATGGAAGGGATGTGGAAGGACTGTGGATGGACTATGGAAGGACTGTGGAAGATCTGTAGACAGAGTGTGTGGGCTGTGGATTGACCATGGATGGACTGTGCATCGAATGTACATGGACTGTGAATGGACTACGGAAACTGTGGACAGACTGGGTGGACTGAGGATGCACTGGGTGGACTGAGGACGGACTGGGTGGACTGAGGACGGACTGGATGGACTGAGGACGGTCTGGGTGGACTGAGGACGGTCTGTGGATAGACTATAGAAGGACTGTTGATGGACTGTGGAATACTGTGGATGGACTGTGGATGGACTGTCGAAGGACTGTGCATGGACTGTGGATAGACTGTGCATCGACTGTGCATGGTCTGTGAATGGACTACGGAAACTGTGGACGGACTGGATAGACTGAGGATGGACTGGGTGGACTGTGGACGGACTGGGTGGCTGAGGACGGACAGAATGAACTGAGGATTGACCGCATGGATTGAGGACGGACTGGATGGACTGAGGACGAATTGGGTGGACAGTGCATGGACTGCATGGACTGAGGACGGACTGGATAGTTAATGGCCGGACTGGGTGGACTGTGGATGGACTGGGTGGACTGAAGATGGACTGGATGGACTGAGGGCGGACTGGGTTGACTGAGAACGGACTGTGGATAGACTAGAGAAGGACTGTGGATGGACTGTGGAAGAACTGTGGATGGACTATGGAAGGACTGTGCAAGGACTGTGGATGGACTGTGGAAGGACACAGAATGGATTATGGAAGGACTGTGGATGGACAGTGGAAGGACTGTAGGTGGACTGTGGATGGACTGTGGCTGGACTATGGAAGGACTGAGAATGGACTATGGAAGGACTGTGGATGGATATGTGGAAGGACTGTAGGTGGACTGTGGATGGGCTGTGGCTGGACTATGCAAGCACTGTGGATATACTCTGGAAGGACTGTGGATGGGCTATGGATGGACTATGGAAGGGATGTGGAAGGACTGTGGATAGACTATGGAAGGACTGTGGAAGATCTGTAGACAGAGTATGTGGACTGTGGATTGACTGTGGATGGACTGTGCATCGAATGTACATGGACTGTGAATGGACTACGGAAACTGTGGATGGACTGGGTGGACTGAGGATGCACTGTGTGGACTGAGGACGGACTGGGTGTACTGAGGACGGACTGGATGGACTGAGGACGGTCTGGGTGGACTGAGGACGGTCTGTGGATAGACTATAGAAAGACTGTTGATGGACTGTGGAATACTGTGGATGGACTGTGGATGGACTGTGGAAGGACTGTGCATGGACTGTGGATAGACTGTGCATCGACTGTGCATGGTCTGTGAATGGACTACGGAAACTGTGGACGGACTGGATAGACTGAGGATGGACTGGGTGGACTGTGGACGGACTGGGTGGACTGAGGACGGACTGGATGGACTGAGGACGGTCTGGGTGGACTGAGGACGGTCTGTGGATAGACTATAGAAGGACTGTTGATGGACTGTGGAATACTGTGGATGGACTGTGGATGGACTGTCGAAGGACTGTGCATGGACTGTGGATAGACTGTGCATCGACTGTGCATGGTCTGTGAATGGACTACGGAAACTGTGGACGGACTGGATAGACTGAGGATGGACTGGGTGGACTGTGGACGGACTGGGTGGCTGAGGACGGACAGAATGAACTGAGGATTGACCGCATGGATTGAGGACGGACTGGATGGACAGAGGACGAATTGGGTGGACAGTGCATGGACTGCATGGACTGAGGACGGACTGGATAGTCAATGGATGGACTGGGTGGACTGTGGATGGACTGGGTGGACTGAAGATGGACTGGATGGACTGAGGATGGACTGGGTGGACTGAGGGCGGACTGGGTTGACTGAGAACGGACTGTGGATAGACTAGAGAAGGACTGTGGATGGACTGTGGAAGAACTGTGGATGGACTATGGAAGGACTGTGCAAGGACTGTGGATGGACTGTGGAAGGACACAGAATGGATTATGGAAGGACTGTGGATGGACAGTGGAAGGACTGTAGGTGGACTGTGGATGGACTGTGGCTGGACTATGGAAGGACTGAGAATGGACTATGGAAGGACTGTGGATGGATATGTGGAAGGACTGTAGGTGGACTGTGGATGGGCTGTGGCTGGACTATGCAAGCACTGTGGATATACTCTGGAAGGACTGTGGATGGGCTATGGATGGACTATGGAAGGGATGTGGAAGGACTGTGGATAGACTATGGAAGGACTGTGGAAGATCTGTAGACAGAGTATGTGGACTGTGGATTGACTGTGGATGGACTGTGCATCGAATGTACATGGACTGTGAATGGACTACGGAAACTGTGGATGGACTGGGTGGACTGAGGATGCACTGTGTGGACTGAGGACGGACTGGGTGGACTGAGGACGGACTGGATGGACTGAGGACGGTCTGGGTGGACTGAGGACCGTCTGTGGATAAACTATAGAAGGACTGTTGATGGACTGTGGAATACTGTGGATGGACTGTGGATGGACTGTCGAAGGACTGTGCATGGACTGTGGATAGACTGTGCATCGACTGTGCATGGTCTGTGAATGGACTACGGAAACTGTGGACGGACTGGATAGACTGAGGATGGACTGGGTGGACTGTGGACGGACTGGGTGGCTGAGGACGGACAGAATGAACTGAGGATTGACCGCATGGATTGAGGACGGACTGGATGGACTGAGGACGAATTGGGTGGACAGTGCATGGACTGCATGGACTGAGGACGGACTGGATAGTCAATGGCCGGACTGGGTGGACTGTGGATGGACTGGGTGGACTGAAGATGGACTGGATGGGCTGAGGGCGGACTGGGTTGACTGAGAACGGACTGTGGATAGACTAGAGAAGGACTGTGGATGGACTGTGGAAGAACTGTGGATGGACTATGGAAGGACTGTGCAAGGACTGTGGATGGACTGTGGAAGGACACAGAATGGATTATGGAAGGACTGTGGATGGACAGTGGAAGGACTGTAGGTGGACTGTGGATGGACTGTGGCTGGACTATGGAAGGACTGAGAATGGACTATGGAAGGACTGTGGATGGATATGTGGAAGGACTGTAGGTGGACTGTGGATGGGCTGTGGCTGGACTATGCAAGCACTGTGGATATACTCTGGAAGGACTGTGGATGGGCTATGGATGGACTATGGAAGGGATGTGGAAGGACTGTGGATAGACTATGGAAGGACTGTGGAAGATCTGTAGACAGAGTATGTGGACTGTGGATTGACTGTGGATGGACTGTGCATCGAATGTACATGGACTGTGAATGGACTACGGAAACTGTGGATGGACTGGGTGGACTGAGGATGCACTGTGTGGACTGAGGACGGACTGGGTGGACTGAGGACGGACTGGATGGACTGAGGACGGTCTGGGTGGACTGAGGACGGTCTGTGGATAGACTATAGAAGGACTGTTGATGGACTGTGGAATACTGTGGATGGACTGTGGATGGACTGTCGAAGGACTGTGCATGGACTGTGGATAGACTGTGCATCGACTGTGCATGGTCTGTGAATGGACTACGGAAACTGTGGACGGACTGGATAGACTGAGGATGGACTGGGTGGACTGTGGACGGACTGGGTGGCTGAGGACGGACAGAATGAACTGAGGATTGACCGCATGGATTGAGGACGGACTGGATGGACAGAGGACGAATTGGGTGGACAGTGCATGGACTGCATGGACTGAGGACGGACTGGATAGTCAATGGATGGACTGGGTGGACTGTGGATGGACTGGGTGGACTGAAGATGGACTGGATGGACTGAGGATGGACTGGGTGGACTGAGGGCGGACTGGGTTGACTGAGAACGGACTGTGGATAGACTAGAGAAGGACTGTGGATGGACTGTGGAAGAACTGTGGATGGACTATGGAAGGACTGTGCAAGGACTGTGGATGGACTGTGGAAGGACACAGAATGGATTATGGAAGGACTGTGGATGGACAGTGGAAGGACTGTAGGTGGACTGTGGATGGACTGTGGCTGGACTATGGAAGGACTGAGAATGGACTATGGAAGGACTGTGGATGGATATGTGGAAGGACTGTAGGTGGACTGTGGATGGGCTGTGGCTGGACTATGCAAGCACTGTGGATATACTCTGGAAGGACTGTGGATGGGCTATGGATGGACTATGGAAGGGATGTGGAAGGACTGTGGATAGACTATGGAAGGACTGTGGAAGATCTGTAGACAGAGTATGTGGACTGTGCATTGACTGTGGATGGACTGTGCATCGAATGTACATGGACTGTGAATGGACTACGGAAACTGTGGATGGACTGGGTGGACTGAGGATGCACTGTGTGGACTGAGGACGGACTGGGTGGACTGAGGACGGACTGGATGGACTGAGGACGGTCTGGGTGGACTGAGGACGGTCTGTGGATAGACTATAGAAGGACTGTTGATGGACTGTGGAATACTGTGGATGGACTGTGGATGGACTGTGGAAGGACTGTGCATGGACTGTGGATAGACTGTGCATCGACTGTGCATGGTCTGTGAATGGACTACGGAAACTGTGGACGGACTGGATAGACTGAGGATGGACTGGGTGGACTGTGGACGGACTGGGTGGCTGAGGACGGACAGAATGAACTGAGGATTGACCGCATGGATTGAGGACGGACTGGATGGACAGAGGACGAATTGGGTGGACAGTGTATGGACTGCATGGACTGAGGACGGACTGGATAGTCAATGGATGGACTGGGTGGACTGTGGATGGACTGGGTGGACTGAAGATGGACTGGATGGACTGAGGATGGACTGGGTGGACTGAGGGCGGACTGGGTTGACTGAGAACGGACTGTGGATAGACTAGAGAAGGACTGTGGATGGACTGTGGAAGAACTGTGGATGGACTATGGAAGGACTGTGGATGGACTGTGGAAGGACTGTGGATGGATGGTGCACGGACTGTGCATTGGCTCTGGTTGGACTGTGGATGGACTGTGGAGGACTGTGGATGGACTGGGCAGGGACTGTTGATGGACTGTGGATGAACTGTGCATGGACTGTGCATGGTCTGTGACTGGACTACAGAATCTGTGGACGGACTGGAGAGACTGAGGATGGACTGGGTAGACTGAGGTCGGATTGAGTGGACTGTATATGGACTGTGAATGGACTGCGTGGACTGTAGATGGACTGTGGAAGGTCTGTTGATGGACGGTGGAAGGATTGTGGATAGACTGTGGATAGACTGTGGAAGGACTGTGGATGGACTGGATGGACTGCGGATGGACTGTGGATTGACTGTGGATGGACTGTGGATGGAATGTGGAAGGACTGTGGATGGACTGTGGAAGGACAGAGAATGGATTATGGAAGGACTGTGGATGGACTGTGGAAGGACTGTGGATGGAGTATGGAAGGACTGTGAATGGAGAATGGAAAGACTGTAGATGGACTATGGAAGGACTGTGAATGTGCTGTGGAAGGACATTGGAAAGACTGTGGATGGTCTGTTGAAAGACTGTTTACGGACTGTGGAAGGACTGTGGATGGACTGTGGATAGAATATGGAAGGACTGTGGATGGACTGTGGAAGTATATGGATGGACTGTGGATGGACTGTGGATGGACTATGGAAGGACTCTGTGTGGACTATGGAAGGACTGTGGATGATCTGTGGATGGACTGTGGATGGAGTATGGAAAGGCTGTGGATGGACTGTGGAAGGACTGTGGATGGACTGTGGAAGGAATCTGGATGGACTGTGTATAGAATATGGAAGGACTGTGGATGGACTGTGGATGGAGTATGGAAGGACTGTGAATGGAGTATGGAAAGACTGTAGATGGACTATGGAAGGACTGTGGATGGGCTGTGGAAGGACTGCGGAAAGACTGTGGATGGTCTGTTAAAAGACTGTTTACGGACTGTGGAAGGACTGTGGATGGACTGTGGATAGAATATGGAAGGACTGTGGATGGACTGTGGAAGTATATGGATGGACTGTGGATGGACTGTGGATGGACTATGGAAGGTCTGTGGATTGACTGTGGAAGGACTGTGGATGGACTGTGGATGGACTACAGAATCTGTGGACGGACTGGATAGACTGAGGATGGACTGGGGAGACTGAGGTCAGATAGAGTGGACTGTGGACGGACTGTAGATGGACTGCGTGGACTGAGGCTGGACTGTGGATGGACTATGGAAGGACTGTGGAAGGATTATTGATGGACGGTAGAAGGACTATGGATTGACTGTGGAAGGACAGTGGATGGACTGGTTGCACTGCGAATGACTGTGGATAGCCTGTGGACGGACTGTGGAAGGACTGTGGATGGACTGTGGAAGTTCTTTGGATGGACTATAGAAGGACTGTGGACGGACTGTGGATGGAATATGAATGGACTGTGGATTGGCTATGGAAGGACTGTGGATGGACTGTGTAAGGACTGTGAATGGTCTGTGGATGGACTATAGAAGGACTGTGGATGGACTGTGGATAGACTATGGAAGGACTGTGCATGGTCTGTGAATGGACTACAGAATCTGTGGACGGACTGGATAGACTGCGGATGGACTGAGTGGACTGAGGGTGGACTGGGTGGACTGAGAACGGACTGTGGATAGACTATGGAAGGACTATGGAAGGACTGTGGAAGGACTGTGGATGGAGTATGAATGGACTCTGGATGGGCTATGGAAGGACTGTGGATGGGCTATGGAATGACTGTGGAAGGACTGTGAATGGAGTATGGATGAACTGTGGAAGGACTGTGGAATGACTGTGGAAGGACTCTGGATGGACTGTGGATAGAATATAGAAGGACTTTTGTGGACTGTCGATTGAATACGGAAGTGCTGTGGATGGACTGTGGAAGGACTCTAGATGGACTGTGGATAGAATACAAAAGGACTGTGGATGGACTGTGGATGTTCCTATAGAAGTACTGTGGATGGAGTATGGAAAGACTGTGGATGGACTATGGAAGGACTATGGAAGGACTGAGAATGGAGTATGGATGGACTGTGGATCGACTATGGAAGGACTGTGGATGGACTATGGAGGGACTATGGGGGGAATATGGAAGGACTATGGAAGGGCTGTGGATGGACTGTGGAAGGACTATGGAAAGACTTTGGATGGACTGTGGAAGGACTGTGGATGGTCTGTTGAAAGACTGTGGACGGACTGTGGATGGACTGTGGACGGACTATGGATGGACTGTGGATGGACTGGGTGGACTGAGGATGGACTGGGTGGACTGACGACGGACTGGGTGTACTGAGGACATACAGAATGAACTGAGCATTGACTGAATGGATTGAGAACGGACTGGATGTACTGAGGACGAATTGGGTAGACTGTGGATGGACTGCATGGACTGTGGGTGGACTAGGTTGACTGAGGACGGACTGTGGATAGACTATAGAAGGACTGTGGATGGACTGTGGAAGGACTGAGGACAGAGTGGGTGGACTGAGAACGGACTGTGGATAGACTATGGAAGGAATGTTGATGGACTGTGGATGGACTGTGGACGGACAGAGGGTGGATTGCGGATGGACTTTGCAAGGACTGTGTATAGACAATGGAAGGACTGTGGACGGACTGTGAATGATGTGGATGGACTGTGGAAGGACAGAGGATGGACTGTGGAAGGACTTTGGAAGGACTGTGGATGGAATATGGATGGACTGTAGATGGTCTATGAAAGGACTGTGGATGGACTATGGAAGGACCATGGAAAGGTTTTGGATGGACTGTGGAGGGACTGTGGATAGACTGTGGACGGACTGAGGATGGACTGTAGATGGACTGTGGAAGGTCTGTGGATGGGGTATGGAAGGACTGTGGATGAACTATGGAAGGACTGTGGATGGAGTATGGAAAGACTGTGGATGGACTATGGAAGGACTATGGAAGGACTGAGAATGGAGTATGGATGGACTGTGGATCGACTATGGAAGGACTGTGGATGGACTATGGAGGGACTATGGGGGGAATATGGAAGGACTATGGAAGGGCTGTGGATGGACTGTGGAAGGACTATGGAAAGACTGTGGATGGACTGTGGAAGGACTGTGGATGGTCTGTTGAAAGACTGTGGACGGACTGTGGATGGACTGTGGACGGACTATGGATGGACTGTGGATGGACTGGGTGGACTGAGGATGGACTGGGTGGACTGACGACGGACTGGGTGTACTGAGGACATACAGAATGAACTGAGCATTGACTGAATGGATTGAGGACGGACTGGATGTACTGAGGACGAATTGGGTAGACTGTGGATGGACTGCATGGACTGTGGGTGGACTAGGTTGACTGAGGACGGACTGTGGATAGACTATAGAAGGACTGTGGATGGACTGTGGAAGGACTGAGGACAGAGTGGGTGGACTGAGAACGGACTGTGGATAGACTATGGAAGGAATGTTGATGGACTGTGGAAGGACTGAGGACAGAGTGGGTGGACTGTGCATGGACTGTGGATAGACTGTGCATCGACTGTGCATGGTCTGTGAATGGACTACGGAAACTGTGGACGGACTGGATAGACTGAGGATGGACTGGGTGGACTGTGGACGGACTGGGTGGCTGAGGACGGACAGAATGAACTGAGGATTGACCGCATGGATTGAGGACGGACTGGATGGACAGAGGACGAATTGGGTGGACAGTGTATGGACTGCATGGACTGAGGACGGACTGGATAGTCAATGGATGGACTGGGTGGACTGTGGATGGACTGGGTGGACTGAAGATGGACTGGATGGACTGAGGATGGACTGGGTGGACTGAGGGCGGACTGGGTTGACTGAGAACGGACTGTGGATAGACTAGAGAAGGACTGTGGATGGACTGTGGAAGAACTGTGGATGGACTATGGAAGGACTGTGGATGGACTGTGGAAGGACTGTGGATGGATGGTGCACGGACTGTGCATTGGCTCTGGTTGGACTGTGGATGGACTGTGGAGGACTGTGGATGGACTGGGCAGGGACTGTTGATGGACTGTGGATGAACTGTGCATGGACTGTGCATGGTCTGTGACTGGACTACAGAATCTGTGGACGGACTGGAGAGACTGAGGATGGACTGGGTAGACTGAGGTCGGATTGAGTGGACTGTATATGGACTGTGAATGGACTGCGTGGACTGTAGATGGACTGTGGAAGGTCTGTTGATGGACGGTGGAAGGATTGTGGATAGACTGTGGATAGACTGTGGAAGGACTGTGGATGGACTGGATGGACTGCGGATGGACTGTGGATTGACTGTGGATGGACTGTGGATGGAATGTGGAAGGACTGTGGATGGACTGTGGAAGGACAGAGAATGGATTATGGAAGGACTGTGGATGGACTGTGGAAGGACTGTGGATGGAGTATGGAAGGACTGTGAATGGAGAATGGAAAGACTGTAGATGGACTATGGAAGGACTGTGAATGTGCTGTGGAAGGACATTGGAAAGACTGTGGATGGTCTGTTGAAAGACTGTTTACGGACTGTGGAAGGACTGTGGATGGACTGTGGATAGAATATGGAAGGACTGTGGATGGACTGTGGAAGTATATGGATGGACTGTGGATGGACTGTGGATGGACTATGGAAGGACTCTGTGTGGACTATGGAAGGACTGTGGATGATCTGTGGATGGACTGTGGATGGAGTATGGAAAGGCTGTGGATGGACTGTGGAAGGACTGTGGATGGACTGTGGAAGGAATCTGGATGGACTGTGTATAGAATATGGAAGGACTGTGGATGGACTGTGGATGGAGTATGGAAGGACTGTGAATGGAGTATGGAAAGACTGTAGATGGACTATGGAAGGACTGTGGATGGGCTGTGGAAGGACTGCGGAAAGACTGTGGATGGTCTGTTAAAAGACTGTTTACGGACTGTGGAAGGACTGTGGATGGACTGTGGATAGAATATGGAAGGACTGTGGATGGACTGTGGAAGTATATGGATGGACTGTGGATGGACTGTGGATGGACTATGGAAGGTCTGTGGATTGACTGTGGAAGGACTGTGGATGGACTGTGGATGGACTACAGAATCTGTGGACGGACTGGATAGACTGAGGATGGACTGGGGAGACTGAGGTCAGATAGAGTGGACTGTGGACGGACTGTAGATGGACTGCGTGGACTGAGGCTGGACTGTGGATGGACTATGGAAGGACTGTGGAAGGATTATTGATGGACGGTAGAAGGACTATGGATTGACTGTGGAAGGACAGTGGATGGACTGGTTGCACTGCGAATGACTGTGGATAGCCTGTGGACGGACTGTGGAAGGACTGTGGATGGACTGTGGAAGTTCTTTGGATGGACTATAGAAGGACTGTGGACGGACTGTGGATGGAATATGAATGGACTGTGGATTGGCTATGGAAGGACTGTGGATGGACTGTGTAAGGACTGTGAATGGTCTGTGGACGGACTGGATAGACTGCGGATGGACTGAGTGGACTGAGGGTGGACTGGGTGGACTGAGAACGGACTGTGGATAGACTATGGAAGGACTATGGAAGGACTGTGGAAGGACTGTGGATGGAGTATGAATGGACTCTGGATGGGCTATGGAAGGACTGTGGATGGGCTATGGAATGACTGTGGAAGGACTGTGAATGGAGTATGGATGAACTGTGGAAGGACTGTGGAATGACTGTGGAAGGACTCTGGATGGACTGTGGATAGAATATAGAAGGACTTTTGTGGACTGTCGATTGAATACGGAAGTGCTGTGGATGGACTGTGGAAGGACTCTAGATGGACTGTGGATAGAATACAAAAGGACTGTGGATGGACTGTGGATGTTCCTATAGAAGTACTGTGGATGGAGTATGGAAAGACTGTGGATGGACTATGGAAGGACTATGGAAGGACTGAGTATGGAGTATGGATGGACTGTGGATCGACTATGGAAGGACTGTGGATGGACTATGGAGGGACTATGGGGGGAATATGGAAGGACTATGGAAGGGCTGTGGATGGACTGTGGAAGGACTATGGAAAGACTTTGGATGGACTGTGGAAGGACTGTGGATGGTCTGTTGAAAGACTGTGGACGGACTGTGGATGGACTGTGGACGGACTATGGATGGACTGTGGATGGACTGGGTGGACTGAGGATGGACTGGGTGGACTGACGACGGACTGGGTGTACTGAGGACATACAGAATGAACTGAGCATTGACTGAATGGATTGAGAACGGACTGGATGTACTGAGGACGAATTGGGTAGACTGTGGATGGACTGCATGGACTGTGGGTGGACTAGGTTGACTGAGGACGGACTGTGGATAGACTATAGAAGGACTGTGGATGGACTGTGGAAGGACTGAGGACAGAGTGGGTGGACTGAGAACGGACTGTGGATAGACTATGGAAGGAATGTTGATGGACTGTGGATGGACTGTGGACGGACAGAGGGTGGATTGCGGATGGACTTTGCAAGGACTGTGTATAGACAATGGAAGGACTGTGGACAGACTGTGAATGATGTGGATGGACTGTGGAAGGACAGAGGATGGACTGTGGAAGGACTTTGGAAGGACTGTGGATGGAATATGGATGGACTGTAGATGGTCTGTGAAAGGACTGTGGATGGACTATGGAAGGACCATGGAAAGGTTTTGGATGGACTGTGGAGGGACTGTGGATAGACTGTGGACGGACTGAGGATGGACTGTAGATGGACTGTGGAAGGTCTGTGGAAGGACTTTGGATGGTCTGTTGAAAGACTGTGGGTGAACTGTGGACGGACTGTGGATGGACTGTGGATGGACTGTGGAATGACAGTGGATGGACTGTGGAATGACAGTGGATGGACTGTGGAAGGACTGTGAATGGACTGTGGATGGACTATGGAAGGACTGTGCATGGTCTGTCCATGGACTACAGAATCTGTGGACGGACTGGATAGACTGAGGATGGACTGGGTGGACTGTGGACGGACTGGGTGGCTGAGGACGGACAGAATGAACTGAGGATTGACCGCATGGATTGAGGACGGACTGGATGGACTGAGGACGAATTGGGTGGACAGTGCATGGACTGCATGGACTGAGGACGGACTGGATCGTCAATGGCCGGACTGGGTGGACTGTGGATGGACTGGGTTGACTGAGAATGGACTGTGGATAGACTAGAGAAGGACTGTGGATGGACTGTGGAAGGACTGTGGATGGATGGTGCATGGACTGTGCATTGGCTCTGGTTGGACTGTGGATGGACTGTGGAGGACTGTGGATGGACTGGGCATGGACTGTTGATGGACTGTAGATGGACTGTGCATGGACTGTGCATGGTCTGTGAATGGACTACAGAATCTGTGGACGGACTGGAGAGACTGAGGATGGACTGGGTAGACTGAGGTCGGATTGGGTGGACTGTATACGGACTGTGAATGGACTGCGTGGACTGTAGATGGACTGTGGAAGGTCTGTTGATGGACCGTGGAAGGATTGTGGATAGACTGTGGATGGACTGTGGAAGGACTGTGGATGGACTGGATGGACTGCGGATGGACTGTGGATGGACTGTGGATTGACTGTGGATGGACTGTGGATGGAATGTGGAAGGACTGTGGATGGACTGTGGAAGGACAGAAAATGGATTATGGAAGGACTGTGGATGGACAGTGGAAGGACTGTGGCTGGACTGTGGAAGGACTGAGAATGGACTATGGAAGGGGTGTAGAAGGACTGTGGATGGACTGTGTATGGACTATGGAAGGACTCTGTGTGGACTATGGAAGGACTGTGGATGATCTGTGGATGGACTGTGGATGGAGTATGGAAAGACTGTGGATGGACTGTGGAAGGACTGTGGATGGACTGTGGAAGGAATCTGGATGGACTGTGTATAGAATATGGAAGGACTGTGGATGGACTGTGGAAGGACTGTGGATGGAGTATGGAAGGACTGTGAATGGAGTATGGAAAGACTGTAGATGGACTATGGAAGGACTGTGGATGGGCTGTGGAAGGACTGTGGAAAGACTGTAGATGGTCTGTTGAAAGACTGTTTACGGACTGTGGAAGGACTGTGGATGGACTGTGGATAGAATATGGAAGGACTGTGGATGGACTGTGGAAGTATATGGATGGACTGTGGATGGACTGTGGATGGACTATGGAAGGACTGTGGATTGACTGTGGAAGGACTGTGGATGGACTGTGGATGGACTGTGGATGGACTACAGAATCTGTGGACGGACTGGATAGACTGAGGATGGACTGCGTGGACTGAGGATGGATTGGGTGGACTGACGACGGACTGGGTAGACTGAGGTCAGATTGAGTGGACTGTGGACGGACTGTGGATGGACTGCGTGGACTGTGGAAGGACTGTGAAAGGATTATTAATGGACGGTAGAAGGACTATGGATTGACTGTGGAAGGACAGTGGATGGACTGGTTGCACTGCGAATGACTGTGGATAGCCTGTGGACGGACTGTGGAAGGACTGTGGATGGACTGTGGAAGTTCTTTGGATGGACTATAGAAGGACTGTGGACGGACTGTGGATGGAATATGAATGGACTGTGGATTGGCTATGGAAGGACTGTGGATGGACTGTGTAAGGACTGTGAATGGTCTGTGGATGGACTATAGAAGGACTGTGGATGGACTGTGGATAGACTATGGAAGGACTGTGCATGATCTGTGAATGGACTACAGAATCTGTGGACGGAATGGATAGACTGCGGATGGACTGAGTGGACTGAGGGTGGACTGGGTGGACTGAGAATGGACTGTGGATAGACTATAGAAGGACTGTGGATGGACTGTGGAAGGACTGAGGACAGAGTGGGTGGACTGAGAACGGACTGTGGATAGACTATGGAAGGAATGTTGATGGACTGTGGATGGACTGTGGACGGACTGAGGGTGGATTGCGGATGGACTGTGGAAGGACTGTGTATAGACAATGGAAGGACTGTGGACGGACTGTGAATGATGTTGATGGACTGTGGAAGGACAGAGGATGGACTGTGGAAGGACTTTGGAAGGACTGTGGGTGGAATATGGATGGACTGTAGATGGTCTATAAAAGGACTGTGGATGGACTATGGAAGGACCATGGAAAGGTTTTGGATGGACTGTGGAGGGACTATGGATAGACTGTGGACGGACTGAGGATGGACTGTGGATGGACTGTGGAAGGTCTGTGGATGGGGTATGGAAGGACTGTGGATGAACAATGGAAGGACTGTGGATGGACTATGGAAGGACTGTGGATGGACTGTGGAAGGACTGTGGAAGGACTTTGGATGGTCTGTTGAAAGACTGTGGGTGAACTGTGGAAGGACTGTGGATGGACTGTGGAAGGACAGTGGATGGACTGTGGAAGGACTGTGAATGGACTGTGGATGGACTATGGAAGGACTGTGCATGGTCTGTGCATGGACTACAGAATCTGTGGACGGACTGGATAGACTGAGGACGGACTGGGTGGACTGAGGACGGACTGGGTAGACTGAGGACGGACTGGGTAGACTGAGGTCGGATTGAGTGGACTGTGGAAGGACTGTGGATGGACTGGATTGACTGCGGATGGACTGTGAATAGACTGCGGACGGACTGTGGAAGGACTGTGGATGGACTGTGGACGGACTGTCGATGGACTGTGGAAGGACTGAAAATGCACTATGGAAGGATTGTAGATGGACGATGGAAGAACTCTAGGTGGACTGTGGATGGACTATGGCTGGACTATGCAAGCACTGTAGATAGACTGTGGAAGGACTGTGGATGGGCTATGGATGGACTATGGAAGGGATGTGGAAGGACTGTGGATGGACTATGGAAGGACTGTGGATGGACTATTGAAGGACTGTGGAAGATCTGTAGACGGAGTGTGTGGACTGTGGATTGACCGTGGATGGACTGTGCATCGACTGTACATGGACTGTGAATGGACTATGGAAACTGTGGAGAGACTGAATAGACTGAGTATGGACTGGGTGGACTGAGGACGAATTGGGTGGACTGTGGATGGACTGCGTGGTCTGAGGTCCGACTGGATAGACAGTGGACGGACTGGGTGGACTGTGGACGGACTGGGTGGACTGAGGATGCACTGGGTGGACTGAGGACAGACTGGGTGGACTGTGGACGGACTGGGTGGGCTGAGAACGGACTGTGGATAACCTATGGAAGGACTGTGGACGGACTCTGAATGATGTGGATGGACTATGGAAGGACTATGGAAGGGTTTTGGATGGACTGTGGAAGGACTGTGGATGGACTGTGGAAGGTCTGTGGATGGAGTATGGAAGGACTGTGGATGAACTATGGAAGGACTCTCGATGGACTATGGAAGGACTGTTTACGGACTGTGGATGGACAGCGTGGACTGAGGATGGACTGTAGATGGACTGTGGAAGGACTGTTGGTGTACGGTGGAAGGACTGTGGAAGGACTGTGGATGGACTGGATGGACTGCGGACGGACTGTGGATAGACTGTAGGTGGACTGTGGATGGACTGTGGCTGGACTATGCAAGCACTGTAGATAGACTGTGGAAGGACTGTGGATGGGCTATGGATGGACTATGGAAGGGGTGTGGAAGGACTGTGGATGGACTATGGAAGGACTGTGGAAGATCTGTAGACAGAGTGTGTGGACTGTCGATTGACCGTGGATGGACTGTGCATCGAATGTACATGGACTGTGAATGGACTACGGAAACTGTGGACGGAGTGGGTGGACTGAGGATGCACTGGGTGGACTGAGGACGGACTGGGTGGACTGCTAACGGACTGGATGGACTGAGGACGGTCGGGGTGGACTGAG
Source organism: Mobula hypostoma (assembly GCF_963921235.1). Taxonomy (NCBI): domain Eukaryota; kingdom Metazoa; phylum Chordata; class Chondrichthyes; order Myliobatiformes; family Myliobatidae; genus Mobula; species Mobula hypostoma. Next base: position 87,527,725 of record NC_086103.1, on the reverse strand, counting down.
GACGGTCTGTGGATAAACTATAGAAGGACTGTTGATGGACTGTGGAATACTGTGGATGGACTGTGGAAGGACTGTGCATGGACTGTGGATAGACTGTGCATCGACTGTGCATGGTGTGTGAATGGACTACGGAAACTGTGGACGGACTGGATAGACTGAGGATGGACTGGGTGGACTGAGGACGGACTGGGTGGCTGAGGACGGACGGAATGAACTGAGGATTGACCGCATGGATTGAGGACGGACTTGATGGACTGAGGACGAATTGGGTGGACAGTGCATGGACTGCATGGACTGAGGACGGACTGGATCGTCAATGGACGGACTGGGTGGACTGTGGATGGACTGGGTTGACTGAGAATGGACTGTGGATAGACTAGAGAAGGACTGTGGATGGACTGTGGAAGGACTGTGGATGGATGGTGCATGGACTGTGCATTGGCTCTGGTTGGACTGTGGATGGACTGTGGAGGACTGTGGATGGACTGGGCATGGACTGTTGATGGACTGTGGATGGACTGTGCATGAACTGTGCATAGTCTGTGAATGGACTACAGAATCTGGGGACGGACTGGAGAGACTGAGGATGGACTGGGTAGACTGAGGTCGGATTGGGTGGACTGTATACGGACTGTGGATGGACTGCGTGGACTGGAGGCGGACTAGGTTGACTGAGGACGGACTGTGGATGGACTGTGGAAGGACTGAGGACTGAGTGGGTGGACTGAGAACGGACTGTGGATAGACGATGGAAGGAATGTGGATGGACTGTGGATGGACTGTGGACGGAGTGAGGGTGGATTGCGGATGGACTGTGGAAGGACTGTGTATAGACAATGGAAGGACTGTGGATGGACTGTGGAAGGACTTTGGAAGGACTGTGGATGGAATATGGATAGACTGTGGATGGTCTATGAAAGGACTGTGGATGGACTATGGAAGGACTGTGAAAGGGTTTTGGATGGACTGTGGAAGGACTGTGGATTAACTATGGAATGACTCTGGAAGGGTTTTGGATGGACTGTGGAAGGACTGTGGATGGACTATGGAAGGACTGTGGATGGACTGTGGAAGGACTGTGGAAGGACTGTGGAAGGACTGTGGATGGTCTGTTGAAAGACTGCGGACGGACTGTGGAAGGACTGTGGGTGGACTGTGGATAGAATATGGAATGTTTGTAGATGGACTGTATAAGGACTGAGGACGGACTGGGTGGACTGAGAACCGACTGTGGATAGACTATGGAAGGACTGTGGATGGACTGGATGGACTGTGGATGGACTGCGGATGGACTGTGGAAGGACTGTGGAAGGACTGTGGATGGACTGTGGAAGGACTGTGGATGGACTGTGGATGGAATGTGGAAGGACTCTGAATGGACTATGGAAGGACAGACAATGGACTCTGGAAGGGTTTTGGATGGACTGTGGAAGGACTGTGGAAGGACTGTGGATGGACTGTGGAAGGACTGTGGATGGACTGTGGAAGGACTGTGGATGGACTGTGGATGGAATGTGGAAGGACTCTGGATGGACTGTGGAAGGACTGAGAATGGTCTATGGAAGGACTGTGGATGGACTGTGGCTGGACTATGCAAGCTCTGTGGATATACTGTGGAAGCACTGTGGATGGTCTATGGATGGACTATGGAAGGGATGTGGAATGACTGTGGATGGACAGTGTATGGACTATGGAAGGACTATGGATAGAATATGGAATGACTGTGGATGGACTGTGGAACGACTGTGGATGAACTATGGAAGTACTGTGGATGGACTGTGGATGGACTCTGGAAGGACTGTGGATGGGCTGTGGAAGGACTGTGGATGGACTGTTGAAGGGCTCTGGATGGACTGTGGATAGAATATTGAACGACTGTGGATGGACTGTGGAAGGACTGTGGATGGACTATGGAAGTATGTGGATGGACTGTGGAGGAACTGGGATGGACTATGGATGGACTATGGAAGTATGTATATGGACTGTGGATGGACTATGGAAGGACTGTGGATGGACTGTGGAAGGACTGTGGATGGACTGTGGTTGGTCTGTTGAAAGACTGCGGACGGACTGTGGAAGGACTGTGGCTGGACTGTGGATAGAATATGGAAGGTCTGTGGATGGTCTGTGGATGGACTGCGGATGGACTGTGGAAGGACTGTGGAAGGACTGTGGATGGACTGTGGAAGGACTGTGGATGGACTGTGGATGGATGGTTCATGGACTGTGCATTGGCTCTGGTTGGACTGTGGATGGACTGTGGAGGACTGTGGATGGATTGGGCATGGACTGTTGATGGACTGTAGATGGACTGTGCATGGACTGTGCATGGTGTGTGAATGGACTACAGAATCTGTGGACGGACTGGAGAGACTGAGGATGGACTGGGTAGACTGAGGTCGGATTGGGTGGACTGTATACGGACTGTGAATGGACTGCGTGGACTGTAGTTGGACTGTGGAAGGTCTGTGGATGGACGGTGGAAGGATTGTGGATAGACTGTGGATGGACTGTGGAAGGAATGTGGAAGGACTCTGGATGGACTGTGGAAGGACAGAGAATGGTCTATGGAAGGACTGTGGATGGAAGGTGGAAGGACTGTAGGTGGACTGTGGATGGACTATGGCTGGACTGTGGATGGAATGTGGAAGTACTCTGGATGGACTGTGGCTGGACTATGCAAGCTCTGTGGATATACTGTGGAAGCACTGTGGATGGTCTATGGATGGACTATGGAAGGGATGTGGAATGACTGTGGATAGACTGTGTATGGACTATGGAAGGACTATGGATAGAATATGGAATGACTGTGGATGGACTGTTGAAGGACTGTGGATGGACTATGGAAGTACTGTGGATGGACTGTGGATGGATTATGGAAGGGCTGTGGATGGGCTATGGAAGGACTGTGGATGGACTGCTGAAGGGCTCTGGATGGACTGTGGATAGAATATTGAAGGACTGTGGATGGACTGTGGAAGGACAGAGAATGGATTATGGAAGGACTGTGGATGGACAGTGGAAGGACTGTAGGTGGACTGTGGATGGACTGGCTGGACTATGCAAGCTCTGTGGATATACTGTGGAAGCACTGTGGATGGTCTATGGACGGACTATGGAAGGGATGTGGAATGACTGTGGATGGACTGTGCATGGACTATGGAAGGACTATGGATAGAATATGGAATGACTGTGGATGGACTGTGGATGGACTATGGAAGTACTGTGGATGGACTGTGGATGGACTATGGAAGGACTGTGGATGGGCTGTGGAAGGACTGTGGATGGACTGTGGATGGACTGTGGAAGGGCTCTGGATGGACTGTGGATAGAATATTGAAGGACTGTGGAAGGACTGTGGATGGACTATGGATGAACTGTGGATGGACTGGGATGGACTATGGATGGACTATGCAAGTATGTGGATGGACTGTGTATGGACTGTGGATGGACTGTGGATGGACTGTGGAAGGACTGTGGATGGACTATGGAAGGACTGTGGAAGAGCTGTGGATGGAGTATGGAATGACTGTGGATGGACTATGGAAGGACTGTGGATTAAATGTGGAAGGACTCTGGATGGATTGTGGCTGGACTATGCAAGCTCTGTAGATATACTGTGGAAGGGCTGTGGATGGGCTGTGGAAAGACTGTGGATGGTCTGTTGAAAGACAGTGGACAGACTGTGGATAGACTATGGAAGGACTGTGGATGGACTGTGGAAGAACTGTGGATGGTCTGTGGAAGGACTGTGCAAGGACTGTGGATAGACTGTGGAAGCACTATGGATGTACTGTGTAAGGACTGTGGATGGACTATGGAAGGACAGTGGATGGACTGTGGAAGGACTGTGGATGGACTATAGAAGTACTGTGGATGGACTGTGGATGGACTATGGAAGGACTGTGGATGGGCTGTGGAAGGACTGTGGATGGACTGTGGATGGACTGTGGAAGGGCTCTGGATGGACTGTGGATAGAATATTGAAGGACTGTGGATGGGCTGTGGAAGGACTGTGAATGAACTATGGATGGACTGTGGATGGACTGGGATTGACTATGGATGGACTATGGAAGTATGTGGATGGACTGTGGATGGACTGTGGTTGGACTGTGGATGGACTGTGGAAGGACTGTGGATGGGCTGTGGAAGGAATGTGGATGGTCTGTTGAAAGACAGTGGACGGACTGTGGATAGACTATGGAAGGACTGTGGATGGACTGTGGAAGAACTGTGGATGGTCGGTGGAAGGACTGTGCAAGGACTGTGGATAGACTGTGGAAGGACTATGGATGGACTTTGGAAGGACTATGGATGGACTATGGAAGGACTGTGGAAGAGTTGTGGATGGAGTATGGAATGACTGTGGATGGACTATGGAAGGACTGTGGATGGACTGTGAAAGGACTGTGGATGGGCTGGATGGACTGCCGATGCACTGTGGATAGACTGTGGACGGACTGTGGAAGGACTGTGGATGGACTGTGGAAGGACCAAGAATGGACTATGGAAGGATTGTGGATGGGCAATGGAAGGACTGTAGGTGGACTGTGGATGGATTGTGGCTGGACTATGCAAGCACTGTAGATAGACTGTGGAAGGGCTGTGGATGGGCTGTGGAAGGACTGTGGATGGTCTGTTGAAAGACAGTGGACAGACTGTGGATCGACTATGGAAGGACTGTGGATGGACTGTGGAAGAACTGTGGATGGTCTGTGGAAGGACTGTGCAAGGACTGTGGATAGACTGTGGTAGCACTATGGATGTACTGTGTAAGGACTGTGGATGGACTATAGAAGGACTGTGGATGGACTGTGGAAGTACTGTGGATGGACTATAGAAGTACTGTGGATGGACTGTGGATGGACTATGGAAGGACTGTGGATGGGCTGTGGAAGGACTGTGGATGGACTGTGGATGGACTGTGGAAGGGCTCTGGATGGACTGTGGATAGAATATTGAAGGACTGTGGATGGACTGTGGAAGGACTGTGGATGGACTATGGATGGACTGTGGATGGACTGGGATTGACTATGGATGGACTATGGAAGTATGTGGATGGACTGTGGATGGACTGTGGAAGGACTGTGGATGGGCTGTGGAAGGACTGTGGATGGTCTGTTGAAAGACAGTGGACGGACTGTGGATAGACTATGGAAGGACTGTGGATGGACTGTGGAAGAACTGTGGATGGTCGGTGGAAGGACTGTGCAAGGACTGTGGATAGACTGTGGAAGGACTATGGATGGACTGTGGAAGGACTGTGGATGGACTATGGAAGGACTGTGGATGGACTATGGAGGGACTGTGGAAGGGCTGTGGATGGAGTATGGAATGACTGTGGATGGACAATGGAAGGACTGTAGGTGGACTGTGGATGGATTGTGGCTGGACTATGCAAGCACTGTCGATAGACTGTGGAAGGGCTGTGGATGGGCTATGGATGGACTATGGAAGGGATATGGAAGGACTGTGGAAGGTCAGTAGACACAGTGTGTGGACTCTGGATTGACCGTGGATGGACTGTGAATCGACTGTACATGGACTGTGAATGGTCTACGGAAACTGTGGACGGACTGAATAGCTGAGGATGAACTGGGTGGACTGAGGACGAATTGGGTGGACTGTGGATGGACTGCGTGGACTGTGGATGCACTGAGTGGACTGCGGATGCACTGGGTGGACTGCGGACGGACTGGGTGGACTGTGGACGGACTGAGTGGACTGAGAACGGACTGTGGATAACCTATGGAAGGACTGTGGACGTAGTGTGAATGATGTGGGTGGACTGTGGACGGACAGAGGATGGACTGTGTAAGGACTTTGGAAGGACTGTGGACGGAATATGATTGGACTGTGGATGGTCCATGAAAGGACTGTGGATGGACTATGGAAGGACAGTTTACGGACTGTGGTGGACTGCGTGGACTGAGGATGAACTGTAGATGGACTGTGGAAGGACTGTGGAAGGACTGTTGATGGTTGGTGGAAGGACTGTGGATAGACTGTGGAAGGACTGTGGATGGACTGGATGGACTGCGGATGGACTGTGGAAGGACTGTGGACGGACTGTGGAAGGACTGTGGATGGACTGTGGAAGGACTGTGGATGGACTGTGGATGGACTGTGGAAGGACTGTGGATGGACTGTGGAAGGACTGAGAATGGACTATGGAAGGATTTTGGATGGAAGATGGAAGGGCTGTAGGTGGACTGTGGATGGACTGCATGGACTGTGTCTGGACTATGCAAGCACTGTAGATAGACTGTGGACGGACAGTGGATGGGCTATGGATGGACTATGGAAAGGATGTGGAAGGACTGTGGATGGACTATGGAAGGACTGTGGAAGATCTGTAGATGGAGTGTGTGGACTGTGGATTGACCGTGGATGGTCTGTGCATCAAATATACGTGGACTGTGAATGGACTACGGAAACTGTCGACGGACTGGATAGACTGAAGATGGACTGGGTAGACTGAGGACGAATTGGGTGGACTGTGGATGGACCACATGGTCTGAGGACAGACTGGGTAGACTGAGGTCGGATTGGGTTGACTGTATACGGACTGTGGATGGACTGTGGAAGGACTGTGCATGGACTGTGGATAGACTGTGCATCGACTGTGCGTGGTCTGTGAATGGACTACGGAAACTGTGGACGGACTGGATAGACTGAGGATGGACTGGGTGGACTGTGGACGGACTGGGTGGCTGAGGACGGACAAAATGAACTGAGGATTGACCGCATGGATTGAGGACGGACTGGATGGACAGAGGACGAATTGGGTGGACAGTGCATGGACTGCATGGACTGAGGACGGACTGGATAGTCAATGGACGGACTGGGTGGACTGTGGATGGACTGGGTGGACTGAAGATGGACTGGGTGGACTGAGGATGGACTGGGTGGACTGTGAATGGACTGGGAGGACTGAGGACGAATTGGGTGGACTGTGGATGGACCGCATGGTCTGAGGACGGACTGGGTAGACAGTGGACGGACTGGGTGGACTGTGGACAGACTGGGTGGACTGAGGATGCACTGGATGGACTGAGGACGGACTGGGTGGACTGTGGACGGACTGGGTGGACTGAGGACGGACTGGATGGACTGAGGACGGTCTGGGTGGACTGAGGACGGTCTGGGTGGACTGAGGATGGTCTGTGGATAGACTATAGAAGGACTGTTGATGGACTGTGGAATACTGTGGATGGACTGTGGATGGACTGTGGAAGGACTGTGCATGGACTGTGGATAGAATGTGCATCGACTGTGCGTGGTCTGTGAATGGACTACGGAAACTGTGGACGGACTGGATAGACTGAGGATGGACTGGGTGGACTGTGGACGAATTGGGTGGACTGAGGACGGACTGGATAGTCAATGGGCGGACTGGGTGGACTGTGGATGGATTGGGTGGACTGAAGATGGATTGGGTGGACTGAGGATGGACTAGGTGGACTGAGGGCAGACTGGGTTGAACGAGAACGGACTGTGGATAGACTAGAGAAGGACTGTAGATGGACTGTGGAAGAACTGTGGATGGACTATGGAAGGACTGTGCAAGGATTGTGGTAAGACTGTAGAAGGACTATGGATGGACTGTGGAAGGACTGTGGATGGATGGTGCATAGACTGTACATTGGCTCTGGTTGGACTGTAGATGGACTGTGCAGGACTGTGGATGGACTGGGCATGGACTGTTGATGGACTGTGGATGGACTGTGCATGAACTGTGCATGGTCTGTGAATGGACTACAGAATCTGTGGGCAGACTGGAGAGACTGAGGATGGACTGGGTAGACTGAGGTCAGATTGGGTTGACTGTATACGGACTGTGGATGGACTGTGGAAGGACTGTGCATGGACTGTGGATAGACTGTGCATCGACTGTGCGTGGTCTGTGAATGGACTACGGAAACTGTGGACGGACTGGATAGACTGAGTATGGACTGGGTGGACTGTGGACGAATTGGGTGGACTGAGGACGGACTGGATAGTCAATGGACGGACTGGGTGGACTGTGGATGGACTGGGTGGACTGAAGATGGACTGGGTGGACTGAGGATGGACTGGGTGGACTGAGGATGGACTGAGTGGACTGAGGGCGGACTGGATTGACTGAGAACGGACTGTGGTTGGACTAGAGAAGGACTGTGGATGGACTGTGGAAGAACTGTGGATGGACTATGGAAGGACTGTGCAAGGATTGTGGTAAGACTGTAGAAGGACTATGGATGGACTGTGGAAGGACTGTGGATGGATGGTGCATGGACTGTACATTGGCTCTGGTTGGACTGTAGATGGACTGTGGAGGACTGTGGATGGACTGGGCATGGACTGTTGATGGACTGTGGATGGACTGTGCATGAACTGTGCATGGTCTGTGAATGGACTACAGAATCTGTGGGCGGACTGGAGAGACTGAGGATGGACTGGGTAGACTGAGGTCGGATTGGGTTGACTGTATACGGACTGTGGATGGACTGTGGATAGAATATTGAAGGACTGTGGATGGACTGTGGAAGGACTGTGGATGGACTATGGATGGACTGTGGATGGACTATGGATGGACTGTGGATGGACTGGGATTGACTATGGATGGACTATGGAAGTATGTGGATGGACTGTGGATGGACTGTGGAAGGACTGTGGATGGGCTGTGGAAGGACTGTGGATGGTCTGTTGAAAGACTGTGGACGGACTGTGGATAGACTATGGAAGGACTGTGGATGGACTGTGGAAGAACTGTGGATGGTCGGTGGAAGGACTGTGCAAGGACTGTGGATAGACTGTGGAAGGACTATGGATGGACTGTGGAAGGACTGTGGATGGACTATGGAAGGACTGTGGATGGACTATGGAGGGACTGTGGAAGGGCTGTGGATGGAGTATGGAATGACTGTGGATGGACAATGGAAGGACTGTAGGTGGACTGTGGATGGATTGTGGCTGGACTATGCAAGCACTGTCGATAGACTGTGGAAGGGCTGTGGATGGGCTATGGATGGACTATGGAAGGGATATGGAAGGACTGTGGAAGGTCAGTAGACACAGTGTGTGGACTCTGGATTGACCGTGGATGGACTGTGAATCGACTGTACATGGACTGTGAATGGTCTACGGAAACTGTGGACGGACTGAATAGCTGAGGATGGACTGGGTGGACTGAGGACGAATTGGGTGGACTGTGGATGGACTGCGTGGACTGTGGATGCACTGAGTGGACTGCGGATGCACTGGGTGGACTGTGGACGGACTGAGTGGACTGAGAACGGACTGTGGATAACCTATGGAAGGACTGTGGACGGAGTGTGAATGATGTGGATGGACTGTGGACGGACAGAGGATGGACTGTGTAAGGACTTTGGAAGGACTGTGGACGGAATATGATTGGACTGTGGATGGTCCATGAAAGGACTATGGATGGACTATGGAAGGACAGTTTACGGACTGTGGTGGACTGCGTGGACTGAGGATGGACTGTAGATGGACTGTGGAAGGACTGTGGAAGGACTGTTGATGGTTGGTGGAAGGACTGTGGATAGACTGTGGAAGGACTGTGGATGGACTGGATGGACTGCGGATGGACTGTGGAAGGACTGTGGACGGACTGTGGAAGGACTGTGGATGGACTGTGGAAGGACTGTGGATGGACTGTGGATGGACTGTGGAAGGACTGTGGATGGACTGTGGAAGGACTGAGAATGGACTATGGAAGGATTTTGGATGGAAGATGGAAGGGCTGTAGGTGGACTGTGGATGGACTGCATGGACTGTGTCTGGACTATGCAAGCACTGTAGATAGACTGTGGACGGACAGTGGATGGGCTATGGATGGACTATGGAAAGGATGTGGAAGGACTGTGGATGGACTATGGAAGGACTGTGGAAGATCTGTAGATGGAGTGTGTGGACTGTGGATTGACCGTGGATGGTCTGTGCATCAAATATACGTGGACTGTGAATGGACTACGGAAACTGTCGACGGACTGGATAGACTGAAGATGGACTGGGTAGACTGAGGACGAATTGGGTGGACTGTGGATGGACCACATGGTCTGAGGACAGACTGGGTAGACTGAGGTCGGATTGGGTTGACTGTATACGGACTGTGGATGGACTGTGGAAGGACTGTGCATGGACTGTGGATAGACTGTGCATCGACTGTGCGTGGTCTGTGAATGGACTACGGAAACTGTGGACGGACTGGATAGACTGAGGATGGACTGGGTGGACTGTGGACGGACTGGGTGGCTGAGGACGGACAAAATGAACTGAGGATTGACCGCATGGATTGAGGACGGACTGGATGGACAGAGGACGAATTGGGTGGACAGTGCATGGACTGCATGGACTGAGGACGGACTGGATAGTCAATGGACGGACTGGTTGGACTGTGGATGGACTGGGTGGACTGAAGATGGACTGGGTGGACTGAGGATGGACTGGGTGGACTGTGGATGGACTGGGAGGACTGAGGACAAATTGGGTGGACTGTGGATGGACCGCATGGTCTGAGGACGGACTGGGTAGACAGTGGACGGACTGGGTGGACTGTGGACAGACTGGGTGGACTGAGGATGCACTGGATGGACTGAGGACGGACTGGGTGGACTGTGGACGGACTGGGTGGACTGAGGACGGACTGGATGGACTGAGGACGGTCTGGGTGGACTGACGACGGTCTGGGTGGACTGAGGATGGTCTGTGGATAGACTATAGAAGGACTGTTGATGGACTGTGGAATACTGTGGATGGACTGTGGATGGACTGTGGAAGGACTGTGCATGGACTGTGGATAGAATGTGCATCGACTGTGCGTGGTCTGTGAATGGACTACGGAAACTGTGGACGGACTGGATAGACTGAGGATGGACTGGGTGGACTGTGGACGAATTGGGTGGACTGAGGACGGACTGGATAGTCAATGGACGGACTGGGTGGACTGTGGATGGATTGGGTGGACTGAAGATGGACTGGGTGGACTGAGGATGGACTGGGTGGACTGATGATGGACTGGGTGGACTGAGGATGGACTGGGTGGACTGTGGATGGATTGGGTGGACTGAAGATGGACTGGGTGGGCTGAGGATGGACTGGGTGGACTGAGGGCAGACTGGGTTGACTGAGAACGGACTGTGGTTAGACTAGAGAAGGACTGTGGATGGACTGTGGAAGAACTGTGGATGGACTATGGAAGGACTGTGCAAGGATTGTGGTAAGACTGTAGAAGGACTATGGATGGACTGTGGAAGGACTGTGGATAGATGGTGCATGGACTGTACATTGGCTCTGGTTGGACTGTAGATGGACTGTGCAGGACTGTGGATGGACTGGGCATGGACTGTTGATGGACTGTGGATGGACTGTGCATGAACTGTGCATGGTCTGTGAATGGACTACAGAATCTGTGGGCAGACTGGAGAGACTGAGGATGGACTTGGTAGACTGAGGTCAGATTGGGTTGACTGTATACGGACTGTGGATGGACTGTGGAAGGACTGTGCATGGACTGTGGATAGACTGTGCATCGACTGTGCGTGGTCTGTGAATGGACTACGGAAACTGTGGACGGACTGGATAGACTGAGTATAGACTGGGTGGACTGTGGACGAATTGGGTGGACTGAGGACGGACTGGATAGTCAATGGACGGACTGGGTGGACTGTGGATGGACTGGGTGGACTGAAGATGGACTGGGTGGACTGAGGATGGACTGGGTGGACTGAGGATGGACTGGGTGGACTGAGGGCGGACTGGGTTGACTGAGAACGGACTGTGGTTAGACTAGAGAAGGACTGTGGATGGACTGTGGAAGAACTGTGGATGGACTATGGAAGGACTGTGCAAGGATTGTGGTAAGACTGTAGAAGGACTATGGATGGACTGTGGAAGGACTGTGGATGGATGGTGCATGGACTGTACATTGGCTCTGGTTGGACTGTAGATGGACTGTGCAGGACTGTGGATGGACTGGGCATGGACTGTTGATGGACTGTGGATGGACTGTGCATGAACTGTGCATGGTCTGTGAATGGACTACAGAATCTGTGGGCAGACTGGAGAGACTGAGGATGGACTGGGTAGACTGAGGTCAGATTGGGTTGACTGTATACGGACTGTGGATGGACTGTGGAAGGACTGTGCATGGACTGTGGATAGACTGTGCATCGACTGTGCGTGGTCTGTGAATGGACTACGGAAACTGTGGACGGACTGGATAGACTGAGTATGGACTGGGTGGACTGTGGACGAATTGGGTGGACTGAGGACGGACTGGATAGTCAATGGACGGACTGGGTGGACTGTGGATGGACTGGGTGGACTGAAGATGGACTGGGTGGACTGAGGATGGACTGGGTGGACTGAGGGCGGACTGGGTTGACTGAGAACGGACTGTGGTTAGACTAGAGAAGGACTGTGGATGGACTGTGGAAGAACTGTGGATGGACTATGGAAGGACTGTGCAAGGATTGTGGTAAGACTGTAGAAGGACTATGGATGGACTGTGGAAGGACTGTGGATGGATGGTGCATGGACTGTACATTGGCTCTGGTTGGACTGTAGATGGACTGTGGAGGACTGTGGATGGACTGGGCATGGACTGTTGATGGACTGTGGATGGACTGTGCATGAACTGTGCATGGTCTGTGAATGGACTACAGAATCTGTGGGCGGACTGGAGAGACTGAGGATGGACTGGGTAGACTGAGGTCGGATTGGGTTGACTGTATACGGACTGTGGATGGACTGTGGAAGGTCTGTTGATGGACGGTGGAAGGACTGTGGATGGACTGGATGGACTGCAGATGGACTGCGGATGGACTGTGGAAGGACTGTGGAAGGACTGTGGATGGACTGTGGATGGAATGTGGAAGGTCTGTGGATGGACTGTGGAAGGACAGAGAATGGATTATGGAAGGACTGTGGATGGACAGTGGAAGGACTGTAGGTGGACTGTGGATGGGCTGTGGCTGGACTATGCAAGCACTGTGGATATACTGTGGAAGGCCTGTGGATGGGCTATGGATGGACTATGGAAGGGGTGTGGAAGGACTGTGGATGGACTGTGTATGGACTATGGAAGGACTCTGTGTGGACTATGGAAAGACTGTGGATGGTCTGTGGAAGACTGTGGATGGACTGTGGATGGACTATGGAAGAACTGTGGATGGACTGTGGAATGACTGTGGAAGGACGGTGGATGGACTGTGGATAGAATATGGAAGGACTGTGGAAGGACTGTGCATGGAGTATGGAAAGACTGTGGATGGACTATGGAAGGACTGTGGATGGACTGTGGAAGATCTGTGTTAGGACTGTGGATGGTCTGTTGAAAGACTGTGGATGGACTGTGGACGGATTGTGGATGGACTGTGGAAGGACTGTGGATGGACTGTGGATGGACTGGGTGGACTGGGTAGACTGACGACGGGCTGGGTGTACTGAGGACGAACAGAATGAACTGAACATTGCACTGGATGGATTGCGGACAGACTGGATGGATTGAGGACGAATTGGGTAGACTGTGGATGGACTGCGTTGACTGTGGGTGGACTAGGTTTACTGAGGACGGACTGTGGATAGACTATATAAGGACTGTGGATGGAATGTGGAAGGACTGAGGACGGAGTGGGCGGACTGAGAACGGACTGTGGATAGACTATGGAAGGAATGTGGATGGACTGTGGACGGACTGAGGGTGTATTGCAGCTGGACTGTGGAAGGACTGTGTATAGACAATGGAAGGACTGTGGACGGACTGTGAATGATGTGGATGGACTGTGGAAGGACAGCAGATGGACTGTGGAAGACTTTGGAAGGACTGTGGATGGAATATGGATGGACTGTGGATGGTCTACGAATGGACTGTGGATGGACTATGGAAGGACTCTGGAAGGATTTTGGATGGACTGTGGAAGGACTGTGGATGGACTGTGGACGGACTGAGGATGGACTATGGATTGACTGTGGAAGGTCTGTGGATGGAGTATGGAAGGAGTGTGGATGAACTATGGAAGGACTGTGGATGGACTATGCAAGGACTGTGGATGGACTGTGGAAGGACTGTGGATGGTCTGTTGAAAGACTGTGGATGGACTGTGGAAGGACTGTGGATGGACTGTGGAATTACTGTGGATGGACTGTGGATGGACTATGGAAGGACTGTGCATGGTCTGTGAATGGACTACAGAATCTGTGGATGGAATGCATAGACTGAGGATGGACTGTGGACTGAGGATGGACTGGGTGGACAGACGACGGACTGGGTGTACTCAGGACGGATGGATTGAACTGAGCATTGACTGGATGGATTGAGGACGGACTGGGTGGACTGAGGACGGACTGGGTAGACTGAGGACGGACTGCGTAGACTGAGGTCGGATTGAGTGGACTGTGGAAGGACTGTGGAAGGACTGTTGATGGACGGTGGAAGGACTGTGGATAGACTGTGGAAGGACTGTGGATGGACTGGATGGACTGCGGATGGACTGTGGATAGACTGTGGGCGGACTGTGGATGGACTGTGGAAGGACTGTGGATGGACTGTGGATGGACTGTGGAAGAACTGAGAATGGACTATGGAAGGATTGTGGATGGACGATGGAAGGAGTGTAGGTGGACTGTGGATAGACTGTGGCTGGTCTGTGCAAGCACATTGTAGATAGACTGTGGAAGGACTGTGGATGGGCTATGGATGGACTATGGAACGGATGTGGAAGGACTGTGGATGGACTATGGAATGACTGTGCAAGATCTGTAGACGGAGAGTGTGGACTGTGGATTAACCGTGGATGGACTGTGCATCGACTGTACATGGACTGTGAATGGACTACGGATACTGTGGACGGACTGGATAGACTGAGGATTGACTGGGTGGACTGAGGACGAATTGGGTGGACTGTGGATGGACTGCGTGGTCTGAGGATGGACTGGATAGACAGTGGACGGACTGGGTGGACTGTGGACGGACTGGATAGACAGTGGACGGGCTGGGTGGACTGTGGACGGACTGGATGGACTGAGAACGGTCTGTGGATAGACTGTGGAAGGACTGTGGATGGACTGTGGATGGACTGTGGAAGGACTGCGGATGGACTGTGGAAGAACTGAGAATGGACTATGGAAGGATTGTGGATGGACGATGGAAGGACTGTAGGTGGACTGTGGATGGATTGTGGCTGGTCTGTGCAAGCACGCTGTAGATAGACTGTGGAAGGACTATGGAAGGACTGTGGATAGACTGTGAAAGGACTATGGATGGACCGTGGAAAGACTGTGGATGGATGGTGCATTGGCTCTGGTTGGACTGTGGATGGACTGTGGAGGACTGTGGATGGACTGTGGATGGACTGGGCATGGACTGTTGATGGACTGTGCATGGACTGTGAATGCTCTGTGAATGGACTACAGAATCTCTGGACGGACTGGAGAGACTGTGGATGGACTGGGTAGACTGAGGTCGGATTGGATGGACTGTATACGGAATGTGAATGCACTGCGTGGACTGAGGATAGACTGTGGATGGACTGGGTGGACTGAGGATGGACTGGGTGGACTGACGACGGGCTGGGTGTTCTGAGGACGGACAGAATGAACTGAGCATTGACTGGATGGATTGAGGACGGACTGGATGGACTGAGGACGAATTGGGTAGACTGTGGATGGACTGCGTGGACTGTGGGCGGACTAGGTTGACTGAGGACGGACTGTGGATAGACTAAAGAAGGACTGTGGATGGACTGTGGAAGGACTGAGGACGGAGTGGGTGGACTGAGAACGGACTGGGTGGACTGTGGACGGACTGGGTGGTATGATGACGGACTGGGTGGACTGAGGATGGACTAGGTGGACTGAGGGCAGACTGGGTTGAACGAGAACGGACTGTGGATAGACTAGAGAAGGACTGTGGATGGACTGTGGATGGACTATGGAAGGACTGTGCAAGGATTGTGGTAAGACTGTAGAAGGACTATGGATGGACTGTGGAAGGACTGTGGATGGATGGTGCATAGACTGTACATTGGCTCTGGTTGGACTGTAGATGGACTGTGCAGGACTGTGGATGGACTGGGCATGGACTGCGCATGGTCTGTGAATGGACTACAGAATCTGTGGGCGGACTGGAGAGACTGAGGATGGACTGGGTAGACTGAGGTCAGATTGGGTTGACTGTATACGGACTGTGGATGGACTGTGGAAGGACTGTGCATGGACTGTGGATAGACTGTGCATCGACTGTGCGTGGTCTGTGAATGGACTACGGAAACTGTGGACGGACTGGATAGACTGAGAATGGACTGGGTGGACTGTGGATGAACTGGGTGGACTGAGGACGGACTGGATAGTCAATGGACAGACTGGGTGGACTGTGGATGGACTGGGTGGACTGAAGGACTGGGTGGACTGAGGATGGACTGGGTGGACTGAGGGCGGACTGGGTTGACTGAGAACGGACTGTGGTTAGACTAGAGAAGGACTGTGGATGGACTGTGGAAGGACTGTGGATGGATGGTGCATGGACTGTACATTGGCTCTGGTTGGACTGTGGATGGACTGTGGAGGACTGTGGATGGACTGGGCATGGACTGTTGATGGACTGTGGATGGACTGTGCATGAACTGTGCATGGTCTGTGAATGGACTACAGAATCTGTGGGCGGACTGGAGAGACTGAGGATGGACTGGGTAGACTGAGGTCGGATTGGGTTGACTGTATACGGACTGTGGATGGACTGTGGAAGGTCTGTTGATGGACTGCGGAAGGATTGTGGATAGACTGTGGATGGACTGTGGAAGGACTGTGGATGGACTGGATGGACTGCAGATGGACTGCGGATGGACTGTGGAAGGACTGTGGAAGGACTGTGGATGGACTGTGGATGGAATGTGGAAGGTCTGTGGATGGACTGTGGAAGGACAGAGAATGGATTATGGAAGGACTGTGGATGGACAGTGGAAGGACTGTAGGTGGACTGTGGATGGGCTATGGATGGACTATGGAAGGGGTGTGGAAGGACTGTGGATGGACTGTGTATGGACTATGGAAGGACTCTGTGTGGACTATGGAAAGACTGTGGATGGTCTGTGGAAGACTGTGGATGGACTGTGGATGGACTATGGAAGAACTGTGGATGGACTGTGGAATGACTGTGGAAGGACGGTGGATGGACTGTGGATAGAATATGGAAGGACTGTGGAAGGACTGTGCATGGAGTATGGAAAGACTGTGGATGGACTATGGAAGGACTGTGGATGGACTGTGGAAGATCTGTGTTAGGACTGTGGATGGTCTGTTGAAAGACTGTGGATGGACTGTGGACGGATTGTGGATGGACTGTGGAAGGACTGTGGATGGACTGTGGATGGACTGGGTGGACTGGGTAGACTGACGACGGGCTGGGTGTACTGAGGACGGACAGAATGAACTGAACATTGCACTGGATGGATTGCGGACAGACTGGATGGATTGAGGACGAATTGGGTAGACTGTGGATGGACTGCGTTGACTGTGGGTGGACTAGGTTTACTGAGGACGGACTGTGGATAGACTATATAAGGACTGTGGATGGAATGTGGAAGGACTGAGGACGGAGTGGGCGGACTGAGAACGGACTGTGGATAGACTATGGAAGGAATGTGGATGGACTGTGGACGGACTGAGGGTGTATTGCAGATGGACTGTGGAAGGACTGTGTATAGACAATGGAAGGACTGTGGACGGACTGTGAATGATGTGGATGGACTGTGGAAGGACAGCAGATGGACTGTGGAAGACTTTGGAAGGACTGTGGATGGAATATGGATGGACTGTGGATGGTCTGTGAATGGACTGTGGATGGACTATGGAAGGACTCTGGAAGGATTTTGGATGGACTGTGGAAGGACTGTGGATGGACTGTGGACGGACTGAGGATGGACTATGGATTGACTGTGGAAGGTCTGTGGATGGAGTATGGAAGGAGTGTGGATGAACTATGGAAGGACTGTGGATGGACTATGCAAGGACTGTGGATGGACTGTGGAAGGACTGTGGATGGTCTGTTGAAAGACTGTGGATGGACTGTGAAAGGACTGTGGATGGACTGTGGAATTACTGTGGATGGACTGTGGATGGACTATGGAAGGACTGTGCATGGTCTGTGAATGGACTACAGAATCTGTGGATGGAATGCATAGACTGAGGATGGACTGTGTGGACTGAGGATGGACTGGGTGGACAGACGACGGACTGGGTGGACAAACGACGGACTGGGTGTACTCAGGACGGATGGATTGAACTGAGCATTGACTGGATGGATTGAGGACGGACTGGGTGGACTGAGGACGGACTGGGTAGACTGAGGACGGACTGCGTAGACTGAGGTCGGATTGAGTGGACTGTGGAAGGACTGTGGAAGGACTGTTGATGGACGGTGGAAGGACTGTGGATGGACTGTGGAAGAACTGAGAATGGACTATGGAAGGATTGTGCATGGACGATGGAAGGAGTGTAGGTGGACTGTGGATGGACTGTGTCTGGTCTGTGCAAGCACTTTGTAGATAGACTGTGGAAGGACTGTGGATGGGCTATGGATGGACTATGGAACGGATGTGGAAGGACTGTGGATGGACTATGGAATGACTGTGCAAGATCTGTAGACGGAGAGTGTGGACTGTGGATTAACCGTGGATGGACTGTACATCGACTGTACATGGACTGTGAATGGACTACGGATACTGTGGACGGACTGGATAGACTGAGGATTGACTGGGTGGACTGAGGACGAATTGGGTGGACTGTGGATGTACTGCGTGGTCTGAGGACGGACTGGATAGACAGTGGACGGACTGGGTGGACTGTGGACGGACTGGATGGACTGAGGACCGACTGGGTGGACTGTGGACGGACTGGGTGGATTGAGGACGAATTGGGTGGACTGTGGATGGACTGCGTGGTCTGAGGACGGACTGGATAGACAGTGGACGGGCTGGGTGGACTGTGGACGGACTGGATGGACTGAGAACGGTCTGTGGATAGACTGTGGAAGGACTGTGGATGGACTGTGGATGGACTGTGGAAGGACTGCGGATGGACTGTGGAAGAACTGAGAATGGACTATGGAAGGATTGTGGATGGACGATGGAAGGACTGTAGGTGGACTGTGGATGGACTGTGGCTGGTCTGTGCAAGCACACTGTAGATAGACTGTGGAAGGACTATGGAAGGACTGTGGATAGACTGTGAAAGGACTATGGATGGACCGTGGAAAGACTGTGGATGGATGGTGCATTGGCTCTGGTTGGACTGTGGATGGACTGTGGAGGACTGTGGATGGACTGTGGATGGACTGGGCATGGACTGTTGATGGACTGTGCATGGACTGTGAATGCTCTGTGAATGGACTACAGAATCTGTGGACGGACTGGAGAGACTGTGGATGGACTGCGTGGACTGTGGGCGGACTAGGTTGACTGAGGACGGACTGTGGATAGACTAAAGAAGGACTGTGGATGGACTGTGGAAGGACTGAGAACGGAGTGGGTGGACTGAGAACGGACTGTGGATAGACTATGGAAGGAATGTGGAAGGACAGTGGATGGGCTATGGATGGACTATGGAAGGGATGTGGAAGGACTGTGGATGGACTATGGAAGGACTGTGGAAGATCTGTAGACGGAGTGTGTGGACTGTGGATTGACCGTGGATGGACTGTGCATCGACTGTAAATGGACTGTGAACGGACTACGGATACTGTGGACGGACTGGATAGACTGAGGATGGACTGGGTGGACTGAGGACGGACTGGGTGGACTGAGGACGGACTGGGTGGACTGAAAACGGACTGGGTGGACTGTGGACGGACTGGGTGGAATGATGACGGACTGGGTGGACTGAGGGCAGACTGGGTTGAACGAGAACGGACTGTGGATAGACTAGAGAAGGACTGTGGATGGACTGTGGATGGACTATGGAAGGACTGTGCAAGGATTGTGGTAAGACTGTAGAAGGACAATGGATGGACTGTGGAAGGACTGTGGATGGATGGTGCATAGACTGTACATTGGCTCTGGTTGGACTGTAGATGGACTGTGCAGGACTGTGGATGGACTGGGCATGGACTGCGCATGGTCTGTGAATGGACTACAGAATCTGTGGGCGGACTGGAGAGACTGAGGATGGACTGGGTAGACTGAGGTCAGATTGGGTTGACTGTATACGGACTGTGGATGGACTGTGGAAGGACTGTGCATGGACTGTGGATAGACTGTGCATCGACTGTGCGTGGTCTGTGAATGGACTACGGAATCTGTGGGCGGACTGGAGAGACTGAGAATGGACTGCTTAGACTGAGGTCGGATTGGGTTGACTGTATACGGACTGTGGATGGACTGTGGAAGGTCTGTTGATGGACGGTGGAAGGATTGTGGATAGACTGTGGATGGACTGTGGAAGGACTGTGGATGGACTGGATGGACTGCAGATGGACTGCGGATGGACCGTGGAAGGACTGTGGAAGGACTGTGGATGGACTGTGGATGGACTGTGGATGGAATGTGGAAGGTCTGTGGATGGACTGTGGAAGGACAGAGAATGGATTATGGAAGGACTGTGGATGGACAGTGGAAGGACTGTAGGTGGACTGTGGATGGGCTGTGGCTGGACTATGCAAGCACTGTGGATATACTGTGGAAGGCCTGTGGATGGGCTATGGATGGACTATGGAAGGGGTGTGGAAGGACTGTAGATGGACTGTGTATGGACTATGGAAGGACTCTGTGTGGACTATGGAAAGACTGTGGATGGTCTGTGGAAGACTGTGGATGGACTGTGGATGGACTATGGAAGAACTGTGGATGGACTGTGGAATGACTGTGGATGGACTGTGGAAGGACGATGGATGGGCTGTGGATAGAATATGGAAGGACTGTGCATGGAGTATGGAAAGACTGTGGATGGACTATGGAAGGACTGTGGATGGACTGTGGAAGGACTGTGTTAGGACTGTGGATGGTCTGTTGAAAGACTGTGGATGGACTGTGGACGGACTGTGGATGGACTGTGGACGGACTGTGGATGGACTGTGGATGGTCTGGGTGGACTGGGTAGACTGACGACGGGCTGGGTGTACTGAGGACGGAAAGAATGAACTGAACATTGCACTGGATGGATTGCGGACAGACTGGATGGATTGAGGACGAATTGGGTAGACTGTGGATGGACTGCGTTGACTGTGGGTGGTCTAGGTTTACTGAGGACGGACTGTCGATAGACTATATAAGGACTGTGGATGGAATGTGGAAGGACTGAGGACAGAGTGGGCGGACTGAGAACGGACTGTGGATAGACTATGGAAGGAATGTGGATGGACTGTGGACGGACTGAGGGTGTATTGCAGATGGACTGTGGAAGGACTGTGTATAGACAATGGAAGGACTGTGGACGGACTGTGAATGATGTGGATGGACTGTGGAAGGACAGTGGATGGACTGTGGAAGACTTTGGAAGGACTGTGGATGGAATATGGATGGACTGTGGATGGTCTATGAATGGACTGTGGATGGACTATGGAAGGACTCTGGAAGGATTTTGGATGGACTGTGGAAGGACTGTGGATGGACTGTGGACGGACTGAGGATGGACTGTGGATTGACTGTGGAAGGTCTGTGGATGGAGTATGGAAGGAGTGTGGATGAACTATGGAAGGACTGTGGATGGACTATGCAAGGACTGTGGATGGACTGTGGAAGGACTGTGGATGGACTGTGGACGGACTGAGGATGGACTGTGGATTGACTGTGGAAGGTCTGTGGATGGAGTATGGAAGGACTGTGGATGAACTATGGAAGGACTGTGGATGGACTATGCAAGGAGTGTGGATGGACTGTGGAAGGACTGTGGATGGTCTGTTGAAAGACTGTGGATGGACTGTGGAAGGACTGTGGATGGACTGTGGAATTACTGTGGATGGACTGTGGATGGACTATGGAAGGACTGTGCATGGTCTGTTAATGGACTACAGAGTCTGTGGATGGAATGGATAGACTGAGGATGGACTGTGTGGACTGAGGATGGACTGGGTGGACTGACGACGGACTGGGTGTACTCAGGACGGATGGATTGAACTGAGCATTGACTGGATGGATTGAGGACGGACTGGGTGGACTGAGGACGGACTGGGTAGACTGAGGACGGACTGCGTAGACTGAGGTTGGATTGAGTGGACTGTGGAAGGACTGTGGAAGGACTGTTGATGGACGGTGGAAGGACTGTGGATAGACTGTGGAAGGACTGTGGATGGACTGGATGGACTGTGGATGGACTGTGGATGGACTGTGGAAGGACTGTGGATGGACTGTGGAAGGACTGTGGATGGACTGTGGATGGACTGTGGAAGGACTGTGGATGGACTGTGGAAGAACTGAGAATGGACTATGGAAGGATTGTGGATGGACGATGGAAGGAGTGTAGGTGAACTGTGGATGGACTGTGGCTGGTCTGTGCAAGCACACTGTAGATAGACTGTGGAAGGACTGTGGATGGGCTATGGATGGACTATGGAACGGATGTGGAAGGACTGTGGATGGACGATGGAATGACTGTGGAAGATCTGTAGACGGAGAGTGTGGACTGTGGATTAACCGTGGATGGACTGTGCATCGACTGTACATGGACTGTGAATGGACTAAGGATACTGTGGACGGACTGGATAGACTGAGGATTGACTGGGTGGACTGAGGACGAATTGGGTGGACTGTGGATGGACTGCGTGGTCTGAGGACGGACTGGATAGACAGTGGACGGACTGGGTGGACTGTGGACGGACTGGGTGGACTGAGGACGGTCTGGGTGGACGGTGGACGGACTGGGTGGATTGAGGACGAATTGGGTGAACTGTGGATGGACTGCGTGGTCTGAGGACGGACTGGATAGACAGTGGACGGGCTGGGTGGACTGTGGACGGACTGGATGGACTGAGGAAGAACTGAGAATGGACTATGGAAGGATTGTGGATGGACGATGGAAGGACTGTGGATGGACTGTGGATGGACTGTGGAAGGACTGTGGATGGACTGTGGAAGAACTGAGAATGGACTATGGAAGGATTGTGGATGGACGATGGAAGGACTGTAGGTGGACTGTGGATGGATTGTGGCTGGTCTGTGCAAGCACACTGTAGATAGACTGTGGAAGGACTATGGAAGGACTGTGGATAGACTGTGAAAGGACTATGGATGGACCGTGGAAATACTGTGGATGGATGGTGCATTGGCTCTGGTTGGACTGTGGATGGACTGTGGAGGACTGTGGATGGACTGTGGATGGACTGGGCATGGACTGTTGATGGACTGTGCATGGACTGTGAATGCTCTGTGAATGGACTACAGAATCTCTGGACGGACTGGAGAGACTGAGGATGGACTGGGTAGACAGAGGTCGGATTGGATGGACTGTATACGGAATGTGAATGCACTGCGTGGACTGAGGATGGACTGTGGATGGACTGGGTGGACTGAGGATGGACTGGGTGGACTGACGACGGGCTGGGTGTTCTGAGGACGGACAGAATGAACCGAGCATTGACTGGATGGATTGAGGACGGACTGGATGGACTGAGGACGAATTGGGTAGACTGTGGATGGACTGCGTGGACTGTGGGCGGACTAGGTTGACTGAGGACGGACTGTGGATAGACTAAAGAAGGACTGTGGATGGACTGTGGAAGGACTGAGGACGGAGTGGGTGGACTGAGAACGGACTGTGGCTAGACTATGGAAGGAATGTGGATGGACTGTGGATGGACTGAGGGTGGATTGCGGATGGACTGTGGAAGGACTGTGTATAGACAATGGAAGGACTGCGGATGGACTGTGAATGATGTGGATGGACTGTGGAAGGACGGAGGATGGACTGTGGAAGGACTTTGGAAAGACAGTGGATGGAATATGGATGGACTGTGGATGCTCTATGAAAGAACTGTGGATGGGCTATGGAAGGACTATGGAAGGGTTTTGGATGGACTGTGGAATGACTGTGGATGGACTGTGGATAGAGTATGGAAGGACTGTGGATGGACTATGGAAGTATGTGGATGGACTGTGGATGGACTGGGATGGACTATGATTGGACTATGAAAGTATATGGATGGAATGTGGATGGAATGTGGATGGACTATGGACGGACTGTGGATGGGCTGTGGAAGGACTGTGGATGGTCTGTTGAAAGACAGTGGATGGACTGTGGATAGACTATGGAAGGACTGTGGATTGACTGTGGAAGAACTGTGGATGGTCTGTGGAAGGACTGTGCAAGGACTGTGGATAGACTGTGGAAGGACTATGGATGGACTGTGGAAGGACTGTGGATGGACTATGGAAGGACTGTAGATGGACTATGGAAGGACTGTGGAAGGGCTGTGGATGGAGTATGGAAAGACTGTGGATGGACTATGGAAGGACTGTGGATGGACTGTGGATGGACTGGGATGGACTATGGATGGACTACGGAAGTATGCGGATGGACTGTGGATGGACTATGGAAGGACTGTGGATGGGCTGTGGAAGGACTGTGGATGGTCTGTTGAAAGACAGTGGACAGACTGTGGATAGACTATGGAAGGACTGTGGATTGACTGTGGAAGAACTGTGGATGGTCTGTGGAAGGACTGTGCAAGGACTGTGGATAGACTGTGGAAGGACTATGGATGGACTGTGGAAGGACTGTGGATGGACTATGGAAGGACTGTAGATGGACTATGGAAGGACTGTGGAAGGGCTGTGGATGGAGTATGGAAAGACTGTGGATGGACTATGGAAGGACTGTGGATGGACTGTGGATGGACTGGGATGGACTATGGATGGACTACGGAAGTATGCGGATGGACTGTGGATGGACTATGGAAGGACTGTGGATGGGCTGTGGAAGGACTGTGGATGGTCTGTTGAAAGACAGTGGATGGACTGTGGATAGACTATGGAAGGACTGTGGATGGACTGTGGAAGAACTGTGGATGGTCTGTGGAAGGACTGTGCAAGGACTGTGGATAGACTGTGGAAGGACTATGGATGGACTGTGGAAGGACTGTGGATGGACTATGGAAGGACTGTAGATGGACTATGGAAGGACTGTGGAAGGGCTGTGGATGGAGTATGGAAAGACTGTGGATGGACTATGGAAGGACTGTGGATGGACTGTGGATGGATTGTGTATGGACTATGGAAGGACTGTGGATAGAATATGGAAGGACTGTGGATGGACTATGGAAGCACTGTGGATGGACTGTGGAAGGACTGTGCATGGTCTGTGAATGGACTACAGAATCTGTGGACGGACTGGATAGACTGAGGATGGACTGCGTGGACTGAGGATGGACTTGGTGGACTGATGACGGACTGCGTATACTCAGGACGGATGGAATGAACTGAGCATTGACTGGATGGATTGAGGACGGACTGGGTGGACTGAGTACGGACTGGGTAGACTGAGGACGGACTGGGTAGACTGAGGCTGGATTGAGTGGACTGTGGACGGACTGTGGATGGACTGCATGGACTGTGGCTGGACTATGCAAGCACTGTAGATAGACTGTGGAAGGACAGTGGATGGGCTATGGATGGACTATGGAAGGGATGTGGAAGGACTGTGGATGGACTGTGGAAGGACTGTGGAAGATCTGTAGACGGAGTGTGTGGACTGTGGATTGACCGTGGATGGACTGTGCATCGACTGTAAATGGACTGTGAACGGACTACGGATACTGTGGACGGACTGGATAGACTGAGGATGGACTGGGTGGACTGAGGACGGACTGGGTGGACTGAGGACGAACTGGGTGGACTGTGGACGGACTGGGTGGACTGTGGACGAATTGGGTGGACTGAGGACGGACTGGATAGTCAATGGACGGACTGGGTGGACTGTGGATGGACTGGGTGGACTGAAGATGGACTGGGTGGACTGAGGATGGACTGGGTGGACTGATGACGGACTGGGTGGACTGAGGATGGACTAGGTGGACTGAGGGCAGACTGGGTTGAACGAGAACGGACTGTGGATAGACTAGAGAAAGACTGTGGATGGACTGTGGAAGAACTGTGGATGGACTATGGAAGCACTGTGCAAGGATTGTGGTAAGACTGTAGAAGGACTATGGATGGACTGTGGAAGGACTGTGGATGGATGGTGCATAGACTGTACATTGGCTCTGGTTGGACTGTAGATGGACTGTGGAGGACTGTAGATGGACTGGGCATGGACTGTTGATGGACTGTGGATGGACTGTGCATGAACTGTGCATGGTCTGTGAATGGACTACAGAATCTGTGGGCGGACTGGAGAGACTGAGGATGGACTGGGTAGACTGAGGTCAGATTGGGTTGACTGTATACGGACTGTGGATGGACTGTGGAAGGACTGTGCATGGACTGTGGATAGACTGTGCATCGACTGTGCGTGGTCTGTGAATGGACTACGGAAACTGTGGACGGACTGGATAGACTGAGAATGGACTGGGTGGACTGTGGACGAATTGGGTGGACTGAGGACGGACTGGATAGTCAATGGACGGACTGGGTGGACTGTGGATGGACTGGGTGGACTGAAGATGGACTGGGTGGACTGAGGATGGACTGGGTGGACTGAGGGCGGACTGGGTTGACTGAGAACGGACTGTGGTTAGACTAGAGAAGGACTGTGGATGGACTATGGAAGGACTGTGCAAGGATAGTGGTAAGACTGTAGAAGGACTATGGATGGACTGTGGAAGGACTGTGGATGGATGGTGTATGGACTGTACATTGGCTCTGGTTGGACTGTAGATGGACTGTGGAGGACTGTGGATGGACTGGACATGGACTGTTGATGGACTGTGGATGGACTGTGCATGAACTGTGCATCGTCTGTGAATGGACTACAGAATCTGTGGGCGGACTGGAGAGACTGAGGATGGACTGGGTAGACTGAGGTCGGATTGGGTTGACTGTATACGGACTGTGGATGACCTGTGGAAGGTCTGTTGATGGACGGTGGAAGGATTGTGGATAGACTGTGGATGGACTGTGGAAGGACTGTGGATGGACTGGATGGACTGCAGATGGACTGCGGATGGACTGTGGATGGACTGTGGAAGGACAGAGAATGGATTATGGAAGGACTGTGGATGGACAGTGGAAGGACTGTAGGTGGACTGTGGATGGGATGTGGCTGGACTATGCAAGCACTGTGGATATACTGTGGAAGGCCTGTGGATGGGCTATGGATGGACTATGGATGGTCTGTGGAAGACTGTGGATGGACTGTGGATGGACTATGGAAGAACTGTGGATGGACTGTGGAATGACTGTGGATGGACTGTGGAAGGACAGTGGATGGACTGTGGATAGAATATGGAAGGACTGTGGAAGGACTGTGCATGGAGTATGGAAAGACTGTGGATGGACTATGGAAGGACTGTGGATGGACTGTGGAAGGACTGTGGAAGGACTGTGTTAGGACTGTGGATGGTCTGTTGAAAGACTGTGGATGGACTGTGGACGGACTGTGGATGGACTGTGGATGGACTGGGTGGACTGGGTAGACTGACGACGGGCTGGGTGTACTGAGGACGGACAGAATGAACTGAACATTGCACTGGATGGATTGCGGACAGACTGGATGGATTGAGGACGAATTGGGTAGACTGTGGATGGACTGCGTTGACTGTGGTTGGTCTAGGTTTACTGAGGACGGACTGTGGATAGACTATATAAGGACTGTGGATGGAATGTGGAAGGACTGAGGACGGAGTGGGCGGACTGAGAACGGACTGTGGATAGACTATGGAAGGAATGTGGATGGACTGTGGACGGACTGAGGGTGTATTGCAGCTGGACTGTGGAAGGACTGTGTATAGACAATGGAAGGACTGTGGACGGACTGTGAATGATGTGGATGGACTGTGGAAGGACAGTGGATGGACTGTGGAAGACTTTGGAAGGACTGTGGATGGAATATGGATGGACTGTGGATGGTCTATGAATGGACTGTGGATGGACTATGGAAGGACTCTGGAAGGATTTTGGATGGACTGTGGAAGGACTGTGGATGGACTGTGGACGGACTGAGGATGGACTGTGGATTGACTGTGGAAGGTCTGTGGATGGAGTATGGAAGGACTGTGGATGAACTATGGAAGGACTGTGGATGGACTATGCAAGGACTGTGGATGGACTGTGGAAGGACTGTGGATGGTCTGTTGAAAGACTGTGGATGGACTGTGGAAGGACTGTGGATGGACTGTGGAATTACTGTGGATGGACTGTGGATGGACTATGGAAGGACTGTGCATGGTCTGTGAATGGACTACAGAATCTGTGGATGGAATGGATAGACTGAGGATGGACTGTGTGGACTGAGGATGGACTGGGTGTACTCAGGACGGATGGATTGAACTGAGCATTGACTGGATGGATTGAGGACAGACTGGGTGGACTGAGGACGGACTGCGTAGACTGAGGTCGGATTGGGTGGACTGTGGAAGGGCTGTGGAAGGACTGTTGATGGACGGTGGAAGGACTGTGGATAGACTGTGGAAGGACTGTGGATGGACTGGATGGACTGCGGATGGACTGTGGAATGACTGTGGGCGGACTGTGGATGGACTGTGGAAGGACTGTGGATGGACTGTGGATGGACTGTGGAAGGACTGTGGATGGACTGTGGAAGAACTGAGAATGGACTATGGAAGGATTATGGATGGACGAAGGAAGGAGTGTAGATGGACTGTGGCTGGTCTGTGCAAGCACACTGTAGATAGACTGTGGAAGGACTGTGGATGGACTGTGGATGGACTGGGTGGACTGGGTAGACTGACGACGGGCTGGGTGTACTGAGGACGGACAGAATGAACTGAACATTGCACTGGATGGATTGCGGACAGACTGGATGGATTGAGGACGAATTGGGTAGACTGTGGATGGACTGCGTTGACTGTGGTTGGTCTAGGTTTACTGAGGACGGACTGTGGATAGACTATATAAGGACTGTGGATGGAATGTGGAAGGACTGAGGACGGAGTGGGCGGACTGAGAACGGACTGTGGATAGACTATGGAAGGAATGTGGATGGACTGTGGACGGACTGAGGGTGTATTGCAGCTGGACTGTGGAAGGACTGTGTATAGACAATGGAAGGACTGTGGACGGACTGTGAATGATGTGGATGGACTGTGGAAGGACAGTGGATGGACTGTGGAAGACTTTGGAAGGACTGTGGATGGAATATGGATGGACTGTGGATGGTCTATGAATGGACTGTGGATGGACTATGGAAGGACTCTGGAAGGATTTTGGATGGACTGTG
Organism: Mobula hypostoma; assembly: GCF_963921235.1. NCBI lineage: Eukaryota > Metazoa > Chordata > Chondrichthyes > Myliobatiformes > Myliobatidae > Mobula > Mobula hypostoma. The sequence continues at coordinate 87,498,400 of NC_086103.1, read as the reverse complement.
GAAGGACTGTGGATGGACTGTGGACGGACTGAGGATGGACTGTGGATTGACTGTGGAAGGTCTGTGGATGGAGTATGGAAGGAGTGTGGATGAACTATGGAAGGACTGTGGATGGACTATGCAAGGACTGTGGATGGACTGTGGAAGGACTGTGGATGGTCTGTTGAAAGACTGTGGATGGACTGTGGAAGGACTGTGGATGGACTGTGGAATTACTGTGGATGGACTGTGGATGGACTATGGAAGGACTGTGCATGGTCTGTGAATGGACTACAGAATCTGTGGATGGAATGGATAGACTGAGGATGGACTGTGTGGACTGAGGATGGACTGGGTGGACTGACGACGGACTGGGTGTACTCAGGACGGATGGATTGAACTGAGCATTGACTGGATGGATTGAGGACAGACTGGGTGGACTGAGGACGGACTGGGTAGACTGAGGACGGACTGCGTAGACTGAGGTCGGATTGAGTGGACTGCGGAAGGGCTGTGGAAGGACTGTTGATGGACGGTGGAAGGACTGTGGATAGACTGTGGAAGGACTGTGGATGGACTGGATGGACTGCGGATGGACTGTGGAATGACTGTGGGCGGACTGTGGATGGACTGTAGAAGGACTGTGGATGGACTGTGGATGGACTGTGGAAGGACTGTGGATGGACTGTGGAAGAACTGAGAATGGACTATGGAAGGATTATGGATGGACGAAGGAAGGAGTGTAGATGGACTGTGGATGGACTGTGGCTGGTCTGTGCAAGCACACTGTAGATAGACTGTGGAAGGACTGTGGATGGACTGTGGATGGACTGGGTGGACTGGGTAGACTGACGACGGGCTGGGTGTACTGAGGACGGACAGAATGAACTGAACATTGCACTGGATGGATTGCGGACAGACTGGATGGATTGAGGACGAATTGGGTAGACTGTGGATGGACTGCGTTGACTGTGGGTGGTCTGGGTTTACTGAGGACGGACTGTGGATAGACTATATAAGGACTGTGGATGGAATGTGGAAGGACTGAGGACGGAGTGGGCGGACTGAGAACGGACTGTGGATAGACTATGGAAGGAATGTGGATGGACTGTGGACAGACTGAGGGTGTATTGCAGATGGACTGTGGAAGGACTGTGTATAGACAATGGAAGGACTGTGGACGGACTGTGAATGATGTGGATGGACTGTGGAAGGACAGTGGATGGACTGTGGAAGACTTTGGAAGGACTGTGGATGGAATATGGATGGACTGTGGATGGTCTATGAATGGACTGTGGATGGACTATGGAAGGACTCTGGAAGGATTTTGGATGGACTGTGGAAGGACTGTGGATGGACTGTGGACGGACTGAGGATGGACTGTGGATTGACTGTGGAAGGTCTGTGGATGGAGTATGGAAGGACTGTGGATGAACTATGGAAGGACTGTGGATGGACTATGCAAGGACTGTGGATGGACTGTGGAAGGACTGTGGATGGTCTGTTGAAAGACTGTGGATGGACTGTGGAAGGACTGTGGATGGACTGTGGAATTACTGTGGATGGACTGTGGATGGACTATGGAAGGACTGTGCATGGTCTGTGAATGGACTACAGAATCTGTGGATGGAATGGATAGACTGAGGATGGACTGTGTGGACTGAGGATGGACTGGGTGTACTCAGGACGGATGGATTGAACTGAGCATTGACTGGATGGATTGAGGACAGACTGGGTGGACTGAGGACGGACTGCGTAGACTGAGGTCGGATTGGGTGGACTGTGGAATGACTGTGGGAGGACTGTGGATGGACTGTGGAAGGACTGTGGATGGACTGTGGATGGACTGTGGAAGGACTGTGGATGGACTGTGGAAGAACTGAGAATGGACTATGGAAGGATTATGGATGGACGAAGGAAGGAGTGTAGATGGACTGTGGCTGGTCTGTGCAAGCACACTGTAGATAGACTGTGGAAGGACTGTGGATGGACTGTGGATGGACTGGGTGGACTGGGTAGACTGACGACGGGCTGGGTGTACTGAGGACGGACAGAATGAACTGAACATTGCACTGGATGGATTGCGGACAGACTGGATGGATTGAGGACGAATTGGGTAGACTGTGGATGGACTGCGTTGACTGTGGTTGGTCTAGGTTTACTGAGGACGGACTGTGGATAGACTATATAAGGACTGTGGATGGAATGTGGAAGGACTGAGGACGGAGTGGGCGGACTGAGAACGGACTGTGGATAGACTATGGAAGGAATGTGGATGGACTGTGGACGGACTGAGGGTGTATTGCAGCTGGACTGTGGAAGGACTGTGTATAGACAATGGAAGGACTGTGGACGGACTGTGAATGATGTGGATGGACTGTGGAAGGACAGTGGATGGACTGTGGAAGACTTTGGAAGGACTGTGGATGGAATATGGATGGACTGTGGATGGTCTATGAATGGACTGTGGATGGACTATGGAAGGACTCTGGAAGGATTTTGGATGGACTGTGGAAGGACTGTGGATGGACTGTGGACGGACTGAGGATGGACTGTGGATTGACTGTGGAAGGTCTGTGGATGGAGTATGGAAGGAGTGTGGATGAACTATGGAAGGACTGTGGATGGACTATGCAAGGACTGTGGATGGACTGTGGAAGGACTGTGGATGGTCTGTTGAAAGACTGTGGATGGACTGTGGAAGGACTATGGAAGGACTGTGCATGGTCTGTGAATGGACTACAGAATCTGTGGATGGAATGGATAGACTGAGGATGGACTGTGTGGACTGAGGATGGACTGGGTGGACTGACGACGGACTGGGTGTACTCAGGACGGATGGATTGAACTGAGCATTGACTGGATGGATTGAGGACAGACTGGGTGGACTGAGGACGGACTGGGTAGACTGAGGACGGACTGCGTAGACTGAGGTCGGATTGAGTGGACTGCGGAAGGGCTGTGGAAGGACTGTTGATGGACGGTGGAAGGACTGTGGATAGACTGTGGAAGGACTGTGGATGGACTGGATGGACTGCGGATGGACTGTGGAATGACTGTGGGCGGACTGTGGATGGACTGTAGAAGGACTGTGGATGGACTGTGGATGGACTGTGGAAGGACTGTGGATGGACTGTGGAAGAACTGAGAATGGACTATGGAAGGATTATGGATGGACGAAGGAAGGAGTGTAGATGGACTGTGGATGGACTGTGGCTGGTCTGTGCAAGCACACTGTAGATAGACTGTGGAAGGACTGTGGATGGACTGTGGATGGACTGGGTGGACTGGGTAGACTGACGACGGGCTGGGTGTACTGAGGACGGACAGAATGAACTGAACATTGCACTGGATGGATTGCGGACAGACTGGATGGATTGAGGACGAATTGGGTAGACTGTGGATGGACTGCGTTGACTGTGGGTGGTCTGGGTTTACTGAGGACGGACTGTGGATAGACTATATAAGGACTGTGGATGGAATGTGGAAGGACTGAGGACGGAGTGGGCGGACTGAGAACGGACTGTGGATAGACTATGGAAGGAATGTGGATGGACTGTGGACAGACTGAGGGTGTATTGCAGATGGACTGTGGAAGGACTGTGTATAGACAATGGAAGGACTGTGGACGGACTGTGAATGATGTGGATGGACTGTGGAAGGACAGTGGATGGACTGTGGAAGACTTTGGAAGGACTGTGGATGGAATATGGATGGACTGTGGATGGTCTATGAATGGACTGTGGATGGACTATGGAAGGACTCTGGAAGGATTTTGGATGGACTGTGGAAGGACTGTGGATGGACTGTGGACGGACTGAGGATGGACTGTGGATTGACTGTGGAAGGTCTGTGGATGGAGTATGGAAGGAGTGTGGATGAACTATGGAAGGACTGTGGATGGACTATGCAAGGACTGTGGATGGACTGTGGAAGGACTGTGGATGGTCTGTTGAAAGACTGTGGATGGACTGTGGAAGGACTGTGGATGGACTGTGGAATTACTGTGGATGGACTGTGGATGGACTATGGAAGGACTGTGCATGGTCTGTGAATGGACTACAGAATCTGTGGATGGAATGGATAGACTGAGGATGGACTGTGTGGACTGAGGATGGACTGGGTGGACTGACGACGGACTGGGTGTACTCAGGACGGATGGATTGAACTGAGCATTGACTGGATGGATTGAGGACAGACTGGGTGGACTGAGGACGGACTGGGTAGACTGAGGACGGACTGCGTAGACTGAGGTCGGATTGAGTGGACTGCGGAAGGGCTGTGGAAGGACTGTTGATGGACGGTGGAAGGACTGTGGATAGACTGTGGAAGGACTGTGGATGGACTGGATGGACTGCGGATGGACTGTGGAATGACTGTGGGCGGACTGTGGATGGACTGTAGAAGGACTGTGGATGGACTGTGGATGGACTGTGGAAGGACTGTGGATGGACTGTGGAAGAACTGAGAATGGACTATGGAAGGATTATGGATGGACGAAGGAAGGAGTGTAGATGGACTGTGGATGGACTGTGGCTGGTCTGTGCAAGCACACTGTAGATAGACTGTGGAAGGACTGTGGATGGACTGTGGATGGACTGGGTGGACTGGGTAGACTGACGACGGGCTGGGTGTACTGAGGACGGACAGAATGAACTGAACATTGCACTGGATGGATTGCGGACAGACTGGATGGATTGAGGACGAATTGGGTAGACTGTGGATGGACTGCGTTGACTGTGGGTGGTCTGGGTTTACTGAGGACGGACTGTGGATAGACTATATAAGGACTGTGGATGGAATGTGGAAGGACTGAGGACGGAGTGGGCGGACTGAGAACGGACTGTGGATAGACTATGGAAGGAATGTGGATGGACTGTGGACAGACTGAGGGTGTATTGCAGATGGACTGTGGAAGGACTGTGTATAGACAATGGAAGGACTGTGGACGGACTGTGAATGATGTGGATGGACTGTGGAAGGACAGTGGATGGACTGTGGAAGACTTTGGAAGGACTGTGGATGGAATATGGATGGACTGTGGATGGTCTATGAATGGACTGTGGATGGACTATGGAAGGACTTTGGAAGGATTTTGGATGGACTGTGGAAGGACTGTGGATGGACTGTGGACGGACTGAGGATGGACTGTGGATTGACTGTGGAAGGTCTGTGGATGGAGTATGGAAGGACTGTGGATGAACTATGGAAGGACTGTGGATGGACTATGCAAGGACTGTGGATGGACTGTGGAAGGACTGTGGATGGTCTGTTGAAAGACTGTGGATGGACTGTGGAAGGACTGTGGATGGACTGTGGAATTACTGTGGATGGACTGTGGATGGACTATGGAAGGACTGTGCATGGTCTGTGAATGGACTACAGAATCTGTGGATGGAATGGATAGACTGAGGATGGACTGTGTGGACTGAGGATGGACTGGGTGTACTCAGGACGGATGGATTGAACTGAGCATTGACTGGATGGATTGAGGACAGACTGGGTGGACTGAGGACGGACTGCGTAGACTGAGGTCGGATTGGGTGGACTGTGGAATGACTGTGGGAGGACTGTGGATGGACTGTGGAAGGACTGTGGATGGACTGTGGATGGACTGTGGAAGGACTGTGGATGGACTGTGGAAGAACTGAGAATGGACTATGGAAGGATTATGGATGGACGAAGGAAGGAGTGTAGATGGACTGTGGCTGGTCTGTGCAAGCACACTGTAGATAGACTGTGGAAGGACTGTGGATGGACTGTGGATGGACTGGGTGGACTGGGTAGACTGACGACGGGCTGGGTGTACTGAGGACGGACAGAATGAACTGAACATTGCACTGGATGGATTGCGGACAGACTGGATGGATTGAGGACGAATTGGGTAGACTGTGGATGGACTGCGTTGACTGTGGTTGGTCTAGGTTTACTGAGGACGGACTGTGGATAGACTATATAAGGACTGTGGATGGAATGTGGAAGGACTGAGGACGGAGTGGGCGGACTGAGAACGGACTGTGGATAGACTATGGAAGGAATGTGGATGGACTGTGGACGGACTGAGGGTGTATTGCAGCTGGACTGTGGAAGGACTGTGTATAGACAATGGAAGGACTGTGGACGGACTGTGAATGATGTGGATGGACTGTGGAAGGACAGTGGATGGACTGTGGAAGACTTTGGAAGGACTGTGGATGGAATATGGATGGACTGTGGATGGTCTATGAATGGACTGTGGATGGACTATGGAAGGACTCTGGAAGGATTTTGGATGGACTGTGGAAGGACTGTGGATGGACTGTGGACGGACTGAGGATGGACTGTGGATTGACTGTGGAAGGTCTGTGGATGGAGTATGGAAGGAGTGTGGATGAACTATGGAAGGACTGTGGATGGACTATGCAAGGACTGTGGATGGACTGTGGAAGGACTGTGGATGGTCTGTTGAAAGACTGTGGATGGACTGTGGAAGGACTGTGGATGGACTGTGGAATTACTGTGGATGGACTGTGGATGGACTATGGAAGGACTGTGCATGGTCTGTGAATGGACTACAGAATCTGTGGATGGAATGGATAGACTGAGGATGGACTGTGTGGACTGAGGATGGACTGGGTGGACTGACGACGGACTGGGTGTACTCAGGACGGATGGATTGAACTGAGCATTGACTGGATGGATTGAGGACAGACTGGGTGGACTGAGGACGGACTGGGTAGACTGAGGACGGACTGCGTAGACTGAGGTCGGATTGAGTGGACTGCGGAAGGGCTGTGGAAGGACTGTTGATGGACGGTGGAAGGACTGTGGATAGACTGTGGAAGGACTGTGGATGGACTGGATGGACTGCGGATGGACTGTGGAATGACTGTGGGCGGACTGTGGATGGACTGTAGAAGGACTGTGGATGGACTGTGGATGGACTGTGGAAGGACTGTGGATGGACTGTGGAAGAACTGAGAATGGACTATGGAAGGATTATGGATGGACGAAGGAAGGAGTGTAGATGGACTGTGGATGGACTGTGGCTGGTCTGTGCAAGCACACTGTAGATAGACTGTGGAAGGACTGTGGATGGACTGTGGATGGACTGGGTGGACTGGGTAGACTGACGACGGGCTGGGTGTACTGAGGACGGACAGAATGAACTGAACATTGCACTGGATGGATTGCGGACAGACTGGATGGATTGAGGACGAATTGGGTAGACTGTGGATGGACTGCGTTGACTGTGGGTGGTCTGGGTTTACTGAGGACGGACTGTGGATAGACTATATAAGGACTGTGGATGGAATGTGGAAGGACTGAGGACGGAGTGGGCGGACTGAGAACGGACTGTGGATAGACTATGGAAGGAATGTGGATGGACTGTGGACAGACTGAGGGTGTATTGCAGATGGACTGTGGAAGGACTGTGTATAGACAATGGAAGGACTGTGGACGGACTGTGAATGATGTGGATGGACTGTGGAAGGACAGTGGATGGACTGTGGAAGACTTTGGAAGGACTGTGGATGGAATATGGATGGACTGTGGATGGTCTATGAATGGACTGTGGATGGACTATGGAAGGACTCTGGAAGGATTTTGGATGGACTGTGGAAGGACTGTGGATGGACTGTGGACGGACTGAGGATGGACTGTGGATTGACTGTGGAAGGTCTGTGGATGGAGTATGGAAGGAGTGTGGATGAACTATGGAAGGACTGTGGATGGACTATGCAAGGACTGTGGATGGACTGTGGAAGGACTGTGGATGGTCTGTTGAAAGACTGTGGATGGACTGTGGAAGGACTGTGGATGGACTGTGGAATTACTGTGGATGGACTGTGGATGGACTATGGAAGGACTGTGCATGGTCTGTGAATGGACTACAGAATCTGTGGATGGAATGGATAGACTGAGGATGGACTGTGTGGACTGAGGATGGACTGGGTGGACTGACGACGGACTGGGTGTACTCAGGACGGATGGATTGAACTGAGCATTGACTGGATGGATTGAGGACAGACTGGGTGGACTGAGGACGGACTGGGTAGACTGAGGACGGACTGCGTAGACTGAGGTCGGATTGAGTGGACTGCGGAAGGGCTGTGGAAGGACTGTTGATGGACGGTGGAAGGACTGTGGATAGACTGTGGAAGGACTGTGGATGGACTGGATGGACTGCGGATGGACTGTGGAATGACTGTGGGCGGACTGTGGATGGACTGTAGAAGGACTGTGGATGGACTGTGGATGGACTGTGGAAGGACTGTGGATGGACTGTGGAAGAACTGAGAATGGACTATGGAAGGATTATGGATGGACGAAGGAAGGAGTGTAGATGGACTGTGGATGGACTGTGGCTGGTCTGTGCAAGCACACTGTAGATAGACTGTGGAAGGACTGTGGATGGACTGTGGATGGACTGGGTGGACTGGGTAGACTGACGACGGGCTGGGTGTACTGAGGACGGACAGAATGAACTGAACATTGCACTGGATGGATTGCGGACAGACTGGATGGATTGAGGACGAATTGGGTAGACTGTGGATGGACTGCGTTGACTGTGGGTGGTCTGGGTTTACTGAGGACGGACTGTGGATAGACTATATAAGGACTGTGGATGGAATGTGGAAGGACTGAGGACGGAGTGGGCGGACTGAGAACGGACTGTGGATAGACTATGGAAGGAATGTGGATGGACTGTGGACAGACTGAGGGTGTATTGCAGATGGACTGTGGAAGGACTGTGTATAGACAATGGAAGGACTGTGGACGGACTGTGAATGATGTGGATGGACTGTGGAAGGACAGTGGATGGACTGTGGAAGACTTTGGAAGGACTGTGGATGGAATATGGATGGACTGTGGATGGTCTATGAATGGACTGTGGATGGACTATGGAAGGACTCTGGAAGGATTTTGGATGGACTGTGGAAGGACTGTGGATGGACTGTGGACGGACTGAGGATGGACTGTGGATTGACTGTGGAAGGTCTGTGGATGGAGTATGGAAGGACTGTGGATGAACTATGGAAGGACTGTGGATGGACTATGCAAGGACTGTGGATGGACTGTGGAAGGACTGTGGATGGTCTGTTGAAAGACTGTGGATGGACTGTGGAAGGACTGTGGATGGACTGTGGAATTACTGTGGATGGACTGTGGATGGACTATGGAAGGACTGTGCATGGTCTGTGAATGGACTACAGAATCTGTGGATGGAATGGATAGACTGAGGATGGACTGTGTGGACTGAGGATGGACTGGGTGTACTCAGGACGGATGGATTGAACTGAGCATTGACTGGATGGATTGAGGACAGACTGGGTGGACTGAGGACGGACTGCGTAGACTGAGGTCGGATTGGGTGGACTGTGGAATGACTGTGGGAGGACTGTGGATGGACTGTGGAAGGACTGTGGATGGACTGTGGATGGACTGTGGAAGGACTGTGGATGGACTGTGGAAGAACTGAGAATGGACTATGGAAGGATTATGGGTGGACGAAGGAAGGAGTGTAGATGGACTGTGGATGGACTGTGGCTGGTCTGTGCAAGCACACTGTAGATAGACTGTGGAAGGACTGTGGATGGACTGTGGATGGACTGGGTGGACTGGGTAGACTGACGACGGGCTGGGTGTACTGAGGACGGACAGAATGAACTGAACATTGCACTGGATGGATTGCGGACAGACTGGATGGATTGAGGACGAATTGGGTAGACTGTGGATGGACTGCGTTGACTGTGGGTGGTCTAGGTTTACTGAGGACGGACTGTGGATAGACTATATAAGGACTGTGGATGGAATGTGGAAGGACTGAGGACGGAGTGGGCGGACTGAGAACGGACTGTGGATAGACTATGGAAGGAATGTGGATGGACTGTGGACGGACTGAGGGTGTATTGCAGATGGACTGTGGAAGGACTGTGTATAGACAATGGAAGGACTGTGGACGGACTGTGAATGATGTGGATGGACTGTGGAAGGACAGTGGATGGACTGTGGAAGACTTTGGAAGGACTGTGGATGGAATATGGATGGACTGTGGATGGTCTATGAATGGACTGTGGATGGACTGTGGAAGGACTGTGGATGGTATGTTGAAAGACTGTGGATGGACTGTGGAAGGACTGTGGATGGACTGTGGAATTACTGTGGTTGGACTGTGGATGGACTATGGAAGGACTGTGCATGGTCTGTGAATGGACTACAGAATCTGTGGATGGAATGGATAGACTGAGGATGGACTGTGTGGACTGAGGATGGACTGGGTGGACTGACGACGGACTGGGTGTACTCAGGACGGATGGATTGAACTGAGCATTGACTGGATGGATTGAGGACGGACTGGGTGGACTGAGGACGGACTGGGTAGACTGAGGACGGACTGCGTAGACTGAGGTCGGATTGAGTGGACTGTGGAAGGACTGTTGATGGACGGTGGAAGGACTGTGGATAGACTGTGGAAGGACTGTGGATGGACTGGATGGACTGTGGATGGACTGTGGAAGGACTGTGGATGGACTGTGGATGGACTGTGGAAGGACTGTGGATGGACTGTGGAAGAACTGAGAATGGACTATGGAAGGATTGTGGATGGACGATGGAAGGAGTGTAGGTGGACTGTGGATGAACTGTGGCTGGTCTGTGCAAGCACACTGTAGATAGACTGTGGAAGGACTGTGGATGGGCTATGGATGGACTATGGAACGGATGTGGAAGGACTGTGGATGGACTATGGAATGACTGTGGAAGATCTGCAGACGGAGAGTGTGGACTGTGGATTAACCGTGGATGGACTGTGCATCGACTGTACATGGACTGTGAATGGACTACGGATACTGTGGACGGACTGGATAGACTGAGGATTGACTGGGTGGACTGAGGACGAATTGGGTGGACTGCGGATGGACTGCGTGGTCTGAGGACGGACTGGATAGACAGTGGACGGACTGGGTGGACTGTGGACGGACTGTGTGGACTGAGGACGGACTGGGTGGACTGTGGACGGACTGGGTGGATTGAGGACGAATTGGGTGAACTGTGGATGGACTGCGTGGTCTGAGGACGGACTGGATAGACAGTGGATGGGCTGGGTGGACTGTGGACGGACTGGATGGACTGAGAACGGTCTGTGGGTAGACTGTGGAAGGACTGTGGATGGACTGTGGAAGGACTGTGGATGGACTGTGGAAGAACTGAGAATGGACTATGGAAGGATTGTGGATGGACGATGGAAGGACTGTAGGTGGACTGTGGATGGACTGTGGAAGAACTGAGAATGGACTATGGAAGGATTGTGGATGGACGATGGAAGGACTGTAGGTGGACTGTGGATGGACTGTGGCTGGTCTGTGCAAGCACACTGTAGATAGACTGTGGAAGGACTATGGAAGGACTGTGGATAGACTGTGGAAGGACGATGGATGGACCGTGGAAAGACTGTGGATGGATGGTGCATTGGCTCTGGTTGGACTGTGGATGGACTGTGGAGGACTGTGGATGGACTGTGGATGGACTGGGCATGGACTGTTGATGGACTGTGCATGGACTGTGAATGCTCTGTGAATGGACTACAGAATCTCTGGATGGACTGGAGAGACTGAGGATGGACTGGGTAGACTGAGGTCGGATTGGATGGACTGTATACGGAATGTGAATGCACTGCGTGGACTGAGGATGGACTGTGGATGGACTGGGTGGACTGAGGATGGACTGGGTGGACTGACGACGGGCTGGGTGTTCTGAGGACGGACAGAATGAACCGAGCATTGACTGGATGGATTGAGGACGGACTGGATGGACTGAGGACGAATTGGGTAGACTGTGGATGGACTGCGTGGACTGTGGGCGGACTAGGTTGACTGAGGACGGACTGTGGATAGACTAACGAAGGACTGTGGATGGACTGTGGAAGGACTGAGGACGGAGTGGGTGGACTGAGAACGGACTGTGGATAGACTATGGAAGGAATGTGGATGGACTGTGGATGGACTGAGGGTGGATTGCGGATGGACTGTGGAAGGACTGTGTATAGACAATGGAAGGACTGCGGATGGACTGTGAATGATGTGGATGGACTGTGGAAGGACAGAGGATGGACTGTGGAAGGACTTTGGAAGGACAGTGGATGGAATATGGATGGACTGCGGATGGTCTATGAAAGGACTGTGGATGGGCTATGGAAGGACTATGGAAGGGTTTTGGATGGACTGTGGAAGGACTGTGGATGGACTGTGGATAGAGTATGGAAGGACTGTGGATGGACGATGGAAGTATGTGGATGGACTGTGGATGGACTGGGATGGACTATGGATGGACTATGGAAGTATTTGGATGGAATGTGGATGGACTATGGACGGACTGTGGATGGGCTGTGGAAGGACTGTGGATGGTCTGTTGAAAGACAGTGGATGGACTGTGGATAGACTATGGAAGGACTGTGGATTGACTGTGGAAGAACTGTGGATGGTCTGTGGAAGGACTGTGCAAGGACTGTGGATAGACTGTGGAAGGACTATGGATGGACTGTGGAAGGACTGTGGATGGACTATGGAAGGACTGTAGATGGACTATGGAAGGACTGTGGAAGGGCTGTGGATGGAGTATGGAAAGACTGTGGATGGACTATGGAAGGACTGTGGATGGACTGTGGATGGACTGGGATGGACTATGGATGGACTACGGAAGTATGCGGATGGACTGTGGATGGACTATGGAAGGACTGTGGATGGGCTGTGGAAGGACTGTGGATGGTCTGTTGAAAGACAGTGGACGGACTGTGGATAGACTATGGAAGGACTGTGGATGGACTGTGGAAGGACTGTGGATGGTCTGTGGAAGGACTGTGCAAGGACTGTGGATAGACTGTGGAAGGACTATGGATGGACTGTGGAAGTACTGTGGATGGACTATGGAAGGACTGTAGATGGACTATGGAAGGATGTGGAAGGGTTGTGCATGGAGTATAGAAGGACTGTGGATGGACTATGGAAGGACTGTGGATGGACTGTGGATGGATTGTGTATGGACTATGGAAGGACTGTGGATAGAATATGGAAGGACTGTGGATGGACTATGGAAGCACTGTGGATGGACTGTGGAAGGACTGTGCATGGTCTGTGAATGGACTACAGAATCTGTGGACGGACTGGATAGACTGAGGATGGACTGCGTGGACTGAGGATGGACTTGGTGGACTGACGACGGACTGCGTGTACTCAGGACGGATGGAATGAACTGAGCATTGACTGGATGGATTGAGGACGGACTGGGTGGACTGAGTACGGACTGGGTAGACTGAGGACGGACTGGGTAGACTGAGGCTGGATTGAGTGGACTGTGGACGGACTGTGGATGGACTGCATGGACAGTGGCTAGACTATGCAAGCACTGTAGATAGACTGTGGAAGGACAGTGGATGGGCTATGGATGGACTATGGAAGGGATGTGGAAGGACTGTGGATGGACTGTGGAAGGACTGTGGAAGATCTGTAGACGGAGTGTGTGGACTGTGGATTGACCGTGGATGGACTGTGCATCGACTGTAAATGGACTGTGAATGGACTACGGATACTGTGGACGGACTGGATAGACTGAGGATGGACTGGGTGGACTGAGGACGGACTGGGTGGACTGAGGACGGACTGGGTGGACTGTGGACGGACTGGCTGGACTGAGGACGGACTGGGTGGACTGAGGACGGGCTGGATGGACTGAGGACGGACTGGGTGGACTGAGGACGGGCTGGATGGACTGAGGACGGTCTGGGTGGACTGAGGACGGTCTGTGGATAGACTATAGAAGGACTGTTGATTGCCTGTGGAATACTGTAGATGGTCTGTGGAAGGACTGTGCATTGACTGTGGATAGACTGTGCATCGAATGTGCATGGTCTGTGAATGGACTACGGAAACTGTGGACGGACTGGATAGACTGAGGATGGACTGGGTGGACTGAGGACGAATTGGGTGGACTGAGGACGGACTGGGTGGACTGAGGACGGACAGAATGAACTGAGGATTGACCGGATGGATTGAAGACGGACTGGATGGACTGAGAACGAATTGGGTGGACAGTGGATGGACTGTGTGGACTGAGGACGGACTGGATAGTCAATGGACGGACTGCGTGGACTGTGGACGGACAGGGTGAACTGAAGATGGACCGGGTGGACTGAGGATGGACTGGGTGTACTGAGGACGGACTGGGTGGACTGAGGATGGACTGGGTTGACTGAGGGTGGACTGGGTTGACTGAGGACGGACTGTGGATAGACTAGAGAAGGACTGTGGATGGACTGTGGAAGAACTGTGGATGGACTATGGAAGGACTGTGCAAGGACTGTGGATAGACTGTGGAAGGACTATGGAAGGACTGTGGAAAGACTGTGCATGGACTGTGCATTGGCTCTGGTTGGACTGTGGATGGACTGTGGAGGACTGTGGATGAACTGTGGATGGACTGGATATGGACTGTTGATGGACTGTGAATGCTCTGTGAATGGACTACAGAATCTGTGGACGGACTGGAGAGACTGAGGATGGACTGAGTAGACTGAGGTCGGATTGGATGGACTGTATACGGAATGTGAATGGACTGCGTGGACTGAGGATGGACTGTGGATGGACTGTGGAAGGACTGTTGATGGACGGTGGAAGGACTGTGGAAGGACTGAGGACAGAGTGGGTGGACTGAGAACGGACTGTGTATAAACTATGGACGGAATGTGGATGGACTGTGGACGGACTGAGGGTGGATTGCGGATGGACTGTGGAAGGACTGTGTATAGACAATGGAAGGACTGCGGACGGACTGTGAATGATGTGGATGGACTGTGGCGGGACAGAGGATGGACTGTGGAAGGACTTTGGAAGGACAGTGGATGGAATATGGATGGAGTGTGGATGGTCCATGAAAGAACTGTGGATGGACTGTGGAAGGACCGTGGATGGACTGTGGACGGACTGAGGATGGACTGTGGATGGACTGTGGAAGGTCTGTGGATGGACAATAGAAGGACTGTGGATGGACTGTGGACAGAATATGGAAGGACTGTGGATGGACTGTGGAAGGACTGTGGATGGACTATGGAAGGACTGTGCATGGTCTGTGAATGGACTATCAATCTGTGGACGGGTTGGATAGGCTGAGGATGGACTGGGTGGACTGAGGATGGACTAGGTGGACTGACGACGGACTGGGTGTACTGAGGACAGATGGAATGAACTGAGCATTGACTGATGGATTGAGGACGGACTGGGTAGACTGAGGACGGACTGGGTAGACTGAGGACGGACTGGGTAGACTGAGGTCGGATTGAGTGGACTGTGGACGGACTGTGGATGGACTGCATGGACTGAGGATGGACTGTGGAAGGACTGTGGAAGGACTGTGGATAGACTGTGGATGGAATGTGGAAGGTCTGTGGATGGAGTATGGAAGGACTGTGGATGAACTATGGAAGAGCTGTGGATTGTCTGTGGAAGGACTATGAATGTACTGTGAATGGACTATGGAAGGACTGTGGAAGGACTATGGAAAGACTGTGGATGGACTATGGAAGGACTGTGGATGGACAATGGAAGGACTGTGGATGGACTGTGGATGGACTGTGGAAGGAATGTGGAAGGACTGTGGAAGGACTGTGGAAGGACTGTGGATGGACTGTTGAAAGACTGTGGATGGAATGTGGATGGACTGTGGACGGACTGTGGATGGACTGTGGATGGACCGGGTGGACTGACGACGGGCTGGGTGTACTGAGGACGGACAGAATGAACTGAGCATTGACTGGATGGATTGAGGACGGACTGGATGGACAGAGGACGATTTGGGTAGACTGTGGATGGACTGCGTGGACTGTGGGCGGACTAGGTTGACTGAGGACGGACTGTGGATAGACTAAAGAAGGACTGTGGATGGACTGTGGATGGACTGTGGACGGATTGAGGGTGAATTGCGGATGGACTATGGAAGGACTGTGGATAGACTGTGGAAGGACTATGGATGGACTGTGGAAGTACTGTGGATGGACTATGGAAGGACTGTAGATGGACTATGGAAGGACTGTGGAAGGGTTGTGCATGGAGTATAGAAGGACTGTGGATGGACTATGGAAGGACTGTGGATGGACTGTGGATGGATTGTGTATGGACTATGGAAGGACTGTGGATAGAATATGGAAGGACTGTGGATGGACTATGGAAGCACTGTGGATGGACTGTGGAAGGACTGTGCATGGTCTGTGAATGGACTACAGAATCTGTGGACGGACTGGATAGACTGAGGATGGACTGCGTGGACTGAGGATGGACTTGGTGGACTGACGACGGACTGCGTGTACTCAGGACGGATGGAATGAACTGAGCATTGACTGGATGGATTGAGGACGGACTGGGTGGACTGAGTACGGACTGGGTAGACTGAGGACGGACTGGGTAGACTGAGGCTGGATTGAGTGGACTGTGGACGGACTGTGGATGGACTGCATGGACAGTGGCTAGACTATGCAAGCACTGTAGATAGACTGTGGAAGGACAGTGGATGGGCTATGGATGGACTATGGAAGGGATGTGGAAGGACTGTGGATGGACTGTGGAAGGACTGTGGAAGATCTGTAGACGGAGTGTGTGGACTGTGGATTGACCGTGGATGGACTGTGCATCGACTGTAAATGGACTGTGAATGGACTACGGATACTGTGGACGGACTGGATAGACTGAGGATGGACTGGGTGGACTGAGGACGGACTGGGTGGACTGAGGACGGACTGGGTGGACTGTGGACGGACTGGCTGGACTGAGGACGGACTGGGTGGACTGAGGACAGGCTGGATGGACTGAGGACGGACTGGGTGGACTGAGGACGGGCTGGATGGACTGAGGACCGTCTGGGTGGACTGAGGACGGTCTGTGGATAGACAATAGAAGGACTGTTGATTGCCTGTGGAATACTGTAGATGGTCTGTGGAAGGACTGTGCATTGACTGTGGATAGACTGTGCATCGAATGTGCATGGTCTGTGAATGGACTACGGAAACTGTGGACGGACTGGATAGACTGAGGATGGACTGGGTGGACTGAGGACGAATTGGGTGGACTGAGGACGGACTGGGTGGACTGAGGACGGACAGAATGAACTGAGGATTGACCGGATGGATTGAAGACGGACTGGATGGACTGAGAACGAATTGGGTGGACAGTGGATGGACTGTGTGGACTGAGGACGGACTGGATAGTCAATGGACGGACTGCGTGGACTGTGGACGGACAGGGTGAACTGAAGATGGACCGGGTGGACTGAGGATGGACTGGGTGTACTGAGGACGGACTGGGTGGACTGAGGATGGACTGGGTTGACTGAGGGTGGACTGGGTTGACTGAGGACGGACTGTGGATAGACTAGAGAAGGACTGTGGATGGACTGTGGAAGAACTGTGGATGGACTATGGAAGGACTGTGCAAGGACTGCGGATAGACTGTGGAAGGACTATGGAAGGACTGTGGAAAGACTGTGCATGGACTGTGCATTGGCTCTGGTTGGACTGTGGATGGACTGTGGAGGACTGTGGATGAACTGTGGATGGACTGGGTATGGACTGTTGATGGACTGTGAATGCTCTGTGAATGGACTACAGAATCTGTGGACGGACTGGAGAGACTGAGGATGGACTGAGTAGACTGAGGTCGGATTGGATGGACTGTATACGGAATGTGAATGGACTGCGTGGACTGAGGATGGACTGTGGATGGACTTTGGAAGGACAGTGGATGGAATATGGATGGAGTGTGGATGGTCCATGAAAGAACTGTGGATGGACTGTGGAAGGACCGTGGATGGACTGTGGACGGACTGAGGATGGACTGTGGATGGACTGTGGAAGGTCTGTGGATGGACAATAGAAGGACTGTGGATGGACTGTGGACAGAATATGGAAGGACTGTGGATGGACTGTGGAAGGACTGTGGATGGACTATGGAAGGACTGTGCATGGTCTGTGAATGGACTATCAATCTGTGGACGGGTTGGATAGGCTGAGGATGGACTGGGTGGACTGAGGATGGACTAGGTGGACTGACGACGGACTGGGTGTACTGAGGACAGATGGAATGAACTGAGCATTGACTGATGGATTGAGGACGGACTGGGTAGACTGAGGACGGACTGGGTAGACTGAGGACGGACTGGGTAGACTGAGGTCGGATTGAGTGGACTGTGGACGGACTGTGGATGGACTGCATGGACTGAGGATGGACTGTGGAAGGACTGTGGAAGGACTGTGGATAGACTGTGGATGGAATGTGGAAGGTCTGTGGATGGAGTATGGAAGGACTGTGGATGAACTATGGAAGAGCTGTGGATTGTCTGTGGAAGGACTATGAATGTACTGTGAATGGACTATGGAAGGACTGTGGAAGGACTATGGAAAGACTGTGGATGGACTATGGAAGGACTGTGGATGGACAATGGAAGGACTGTGGATGGACTGTGGATGGACTGTGGAAGGAATGTGGAAGGACTGTGGAAGGACTGTGGAAGGACTGTGGATGGACTGTTGAAAGACTGTGGATGGAATGTGGATGGACTGTGGACGGACTGTGGATGGACTGTGGATGGACCGGGTGGACTGACGACGGGCTGGGTGTACTGAGGACGGACAGAATGAACTGAGCATTGACTGGATGGATTGAGGACGGACTGGATGGACAGAGGACGATTTGGGTAGACTGTGGATGGACTGCGTGGACTGTGGGCGGACTAGGTTGACTGAGGACGGACTGTGGATAGACTAAAGAAGGACTGTGGATGGACTGTGGATGGACTGTGGACGGATTGAGGGTGAATTGCGGATGGACTATGGAAGGACTGTGGATAGACTGTGGAAGGACTGTGGAAGGACTGTGGATGGACTGTTGAAAGACTGTGGATGGAATGTGGATGGACTGTGGACGGACTGTGGATGGACTGTGGATGGACCGGGTGGACTGAGGATGGACTGGGTGGACTGACGACGGGCTGGGTGTACTGAGGACGGACAGAATGAACTGAGCATTGACTGGATGGATTGAGGACGGACTGGATGGACAGAGGACGATTTGGGTAGACTGTGGATGGACTGCGTGGACTGTGGGCGGACTAGGTTGACTGAGGACGGACTGTGGATAGACTAAAGAAGGACTGTGGATGGACTGTGGACGGATTGAGGGTGAATTGCGGATGGACTATGGAAGGACTGTGTATAGACAATGGAAGGACTGCGGATGGACTGTGGATGGACTGTGGAAGGTCTGTGGATGGACTATGGAAGGGTTTTGGATGGACTGTGGAAGGACTGTGGGTGGACTGTGGACGGACTGAGGATGGACTGTGGATGGACTGTGGAAGGTCTGTGGATGGACTATAGAAGGACTGTGGATGGACTGTGGATAGAATATGGCAGGACTGTGGATGGACTGTGGAAGGACTGTGGAAGGACTGTGGATGGTCTGTTGAAAGACTGTTAACAGACTGTGGATGGACTGTGGATGGACTGTGGATGGACTGGGTGGACTGAGGATGGACTGGGTGGACTGACGACGGGCTGGGTGTTCTGAGGACGGACAGAATGAACTGAGCATTGACTGGATGGATTGAGGACGAACTGGATGGACTGAGGACGAATTGGGTAGACTGTGGATGGACTGCGTGGACTGTGGGCGGAATAGGTTGACTGAGGACGGACTGTGGATAGACTAAAGAAGGACTGTGGATGGACTGTGGAAGGACTGAGGACAGAGTGGGTGGACTGAGAACGGACTGTGGATAGACTATGGAAGGAATGTGGATGGACTGTGGATGGACTGTGGACGGACTGAGGGTGGATTGCGGATGGACTGTGGAAGGACTGTGTATAGACAATGGAAGGACTGCGGATGGACTGTGAATGATGTGGATGGACTGTGGAAGGACAGAGGATGGACTGTGGAAGGACTGGAAGGACAGTGGATGGAATATGGATGGACTGTGGATGGTCTATGAAAGGACTGTGGATGGACTATGGAAGGACTATGGAAGGGTTTTGGATGGACTGTGGAAGGACTGTGGATGGATTGTGGATAGAGTATGGAAGGACTGTGGATGGACTGTGGAAGGACTGTGGATGGACTATGGATGGACTATGGAAGTATATGGATGGACTGTGGATGGAATGTGGATGGACTATGGAAGGACTGTGGATGGGCTGGTGGAAGGACTGCGGATGGTCTGTTGAAAGACAGTGGACGGACTGTGGATAGACCATGGAAGGACTGTGGATGGACTGCGGAAGAACTGTGGATGGTCTGTGGAAGGACTGTGCAAGGACTGTGGATAGACTGTGGAAGGACTATGGATGGACTGTGGAAGGACTGTAGATGGATTATGGAAGGACTGTGGATGGACTGTGGAAGAACTGTGGATGGTCTGTGGAAGGACTGTGCAAGGACTGTGGATAGACTGTGGAAGGACTATGGATGGACTGTGGAAGGACTGTGGATGGACTATGGAAAGACTGTAGATGGACTATGGAAGGACTGTGGAAGGGCTGTGGATGGAGTATGGAAAGACTGTGGATGGACTATGGAAGGACTGTGGATGGACTGTGGAAGGACAGTGGATGAACTGTGGATGGACTGTGGATAGAATGTGGAAGGACTGTGGATGGACTGTGGAAGGACAGAGAATGGACTATGGAAGGACTGTGGATGGACGGTGGAAGGACTGTAGGTGGACAGTGGATGGACTGTGGCTGGACTGTGGAAGGACTGAGAATGCTCTATGGAAGGACTGTGGTTGGACTGTGGCTGAACTATGCCAGCTCTGTGGATATACTGTGGAAGCACTGTGGATGGGCTATGGATGGACTATGGAAGGGATGTGGAATGACTGTGGATGGACTATGGAAGTACTGTGGATGGACTGTGGAAGGACTGTGCATGGTCTGTGAATGGACTACAGAATCTGTGGACGGACTGGATAGACTGAGGATGGACTGCGTGGACTGAGGACGGACTTGGTGGACTGACGACGGACTGCATGTACTCAGGACGGATGGAATGAACTGAGCATTGACTGGATGGATTGAGGACGGACTGGGTGGACTGAGTATGGACTGGGTAGACTGAGGACGGACTGGGTAGACTGAGGCTGGATTGAGTGGACTGTGGACGGACTGTGGATGGACTGCATGGACTGTGGCTGGACTATGCAAGCACTGTAGATAGACTGTGGAAGGACAGTGGATGGGCTATGGATGGACTATGGAAGGGATGTGGAAGGACTGTGGATGGACTATGGAAGGACTGTGGAAGATCTGTAGACGGAGTGTGTGGACTGTGGATTGACCGTGGATGGATAGTGCATCGACTGTAAATGGACTGTGAATGGATTACGGATACTGTGGACAGACTGGATAGACTGAGGATGGACTGGGTGGACTGAGGACGAATTGGGTGGACTGTGGATGGACTGCGTGGTCTGAGGACGGACTGGATAGACAGTGGTCAGACTGGGTGGACTGAGGACGGGCTGGATGGACTGAGGACGGTCTGTGGATAGACTATAGAAGGTCTGTTGATGGACTGTGGAATACTGTGGATGGACTGTAGATGGACTGTGGAAGGACTGTGCATGGACTGTGGATAGACTGTGCATCGACTGTGCATGGTCTGTGAATGGACTATGGAAACTGTGGATGGACTGGATAGACTGAGGATGGACTGGGTGGACTGAGGACGAATTGGGTGGACTGAGGATGGACTGGGTGGACTGAGGACGGACAGAATGAACTGAGGATTGACCGGATGGATTGAGGATGGACTGAATGGACTGAGGACGAATTGGGTGGACAGCGGATGGACTGCGTGGACTGAGGACGGACAGAATGAACTGAGGATTGACCGGATGGATTGAGGATGGACTGAATGGACTGAGGACGAATTGGGTGGACAGTGGATAGACTGCGTGGACTGAGGACGGACTGGATAGTCAATGGATGGACTGGGTGGACTGTGGACGGACTGGGTGGACTGAAGATGGACTGGTTGGACTGAGGATGGACTCGGTGGACTGAGGACGGACTGGGTGGACTGAGGATGGACTGGGTGGACTGAGGGCGGACTGGGTTGACTGAGGACGGACTGTGGATAGACTAGAGAAGGACTGTGGATGGACTGTGGAAGGACTGAGGACGGACTGCGTGGACTGAGAACGGACTGTGGATAGACTATGGAAGGACTATGGAAGGACTGTGGATGGACTGTGTATGGACTGAGGGTGGACTGTTGATGGACTGTGGAAGGTCTGTGGATGGACTGTGGAAGGACGGTGGATGGACTATGGATGGACCATGGAAGGACTATGGAAGGACTTTGGATGATCTGTGGAAGGACTGTGGACTGAGTGAGTGGACTGGGTAGACTGTGCACGGACTGTGCATGGACTGTTTATCGACTGTGGATTGACTGTGCATGGACTGTGGATTGACTGTGGGTGGACTGTGCATGGACTATAGATATTGTGGACGGACTGTGTATCATCTGTGGATGAACTTCAGATGGACTGGGTTTGAACTACGGAAATTGTGGAGGGACTGTGGATAATTTTAATGCACTTTAGATAATCAGTCGATGAATTGGGGATGGTCCCTGAATGGTACGGAAACTGTGTACGGACTGGATAGACTGAGGATGGACTGGGTGGACTGAGGATGGACTGTGGATAGACTATGGAAGGACTGTGGATGGACTGTAGAAGGACTATGGATGGACTGTGGATGGACTGTGGAAGGACTGTGGAAGGCTATGGATGGACTGGATGGACTGGATGGACTGGCAATGGACTGTGGAAGGACTGTGGATGAACTGAGAATGGACTGTGGAAGGACTGTGGAAGGTCTGTGGATGGGCTATGGACGGACTGTGGATGGACTGTGGAAGTACTGTGGGTGGACTGTGGATGGACTGTGGGTGGACTATGGAAGGACTGTGGATGGACTGTGGATGGACTGTGGAAGGACTTTGGATGGACTATGGAAGGATTGTGGATGGACTGTGGAAGGACTGCATGTGGACTGTGGATGGACTGTGGGTGGACTATGGAAGGACTGTGGATGATCTGTGGAAGTATTGTGGAAGGACTGTGGACGGAGTGAGTGGACTGGGTAGATTGTGGATTGCCTGTGCATGGACTGTGCATGGACTGTGGATTGACTGTGGATGGACTGTGCATGGACTACAGATATTGTGGACGGACTGTGTATCATCTGTGGATGAACTTCAGATGGACTGTGTATGGACTACGGAAAGTGTGGAGGGACCGTGGATAATTTTAATGCACTTTAGATAGTCAGTCAATGAATTGGGGATGGTCTCTGAATGGTCCGGAAACTGTGTATGGACTGGATAGACTGAGAATGGACTGGGTGGACTGAGATGGACTGGGTGGACTGAGGATGGACTGTGGATAGACTATGGAAGGACTGTGGATGGACTGTGGAAGGACTGTGGGTGGACTGTGAATGGACTATGGAAGGACTATGGAAGGACTATGGAAGGACTGGGTGGACTGAGGATGGACTGTGGATAGACTGTGGATGGACTATGGAAGGACTGTGGATGGACTATGGATGGACTGTGGATGGACTGTGGAAGGACTATGGATGGACTGAGTAAGGACTGTGGATGGACTATGGATGGACTGTGGATGGACTGTGGAAGGACTGTGGATGGACTGTGGATGGACTGTGGATGGACTGAGGAAGGACTGTGGACGGACTACAGATGGACTGTGCATGGACCGTGGAAGGACTATGGAAGGACTGTGTATGGAGTGGGTGGACTGGGTAGACTGTGGATGGACTACGGAAGGACTCTGGATAAGGTCCTAGCATGAAAGCACCAGTACTCAAGAATGGAAATGGTTGCAAAATGTGGTGGATTCACCCCAGTCCATTGCAGGAAATTCCCTCCCTGCAACCAAGCAGAATCCATCATTCAGGACCCCCACCATCCATGCTATGCTTTCTTCTCACTGCTGCCATTGGAAAGGAGGTACAGGAACCTTTGGGTCTGCACCACCTGGTTCAGGAACAGTAATTCAAACATCAGGCTCCTGAACCAGTGTGGATAACTTCACTCACTTCAACTGTGAACAGATTCGACTACCTATAGACTCACTGTCAAGGACTCTATAACTCACATTCTTATTTATTCTTGCATTCATTTGTTCTTTTATTTATTATTTGTTTGTTTACTTATTTATTTTTTGTTTTGTATTTGCCCAGGTTTTCTTCCTTTGCTCACAGTTTGCTAGTCTTTGTTCATCAGTAGTTTTTCTTTAATTCTATTGTACTTCTTTGTTCTAGTGCAAATGCCTCCAACAAAAGGAATCATAGGGTAGTATATGGTAAAATATAAACAACAGGAATTCTGCAGATGCTGGAAATTCAAGCAACATACATCAAAGTTGCTGGTGAACGCAGCAGGCCAGGCAGCATCTATAGGAAGAGGCGCAGTCGACGTTTCAGGCCGAGACCCTTCGTCAGGACTAACTGAAGGAAGAGTGAGTAAGGGATATGAAAGCTGGAGGGGGAGGGGGAGATGCAAAATGATAGGAGAAGACAGGAGGGGGAGGGATGGAGCCGAGAGCTGGACAGGTGATAGGCAGAAGGGGATACGAGAGGATCATGGGACAGGAGGTCCGGGAAGAAAGACGGGGGGGGGGCGGGTGACCCAGAGGATGGGCAAGAGGTATATTCAGAGGGACAGAGGGAGAAAAAGGAGAGTGAGAGAAAGAATGTGTGCATAAAAAAGAGTAACAGATGGGGTACGAGGGGGAGGTGGGGCCTAGCGGAAGTTAGAGAAGTCAATGTTCATGCCATCAGGTTGGAGGCTACCCAGATGGAATATAAGGTGTTGTTCCTCCAACCTGAGTGTGGCTTCATCTTTACAGTAGAGGAGGCCGTGGATAGACATGTCAGAATGGGAATGGGATGTGGAATTAAAATGTGTGGCCACTGGGAGATCCTGCTTTCTCTGGCGGACAGAGCATAGATGTTCAGCAAAGCGGTCTCCCAGTCTGCGTCGGGTCTCACCAATATATAAAAGGCCACATCGGGAGCACCGGACGCAGTATATCACCCCAGTCAACTCACAGGTGAAGTGATGCCTCACCTGGAAGGACTGTTTGGGGCCCTGAATGGTGGTAAGGGTAAAATATACATACTTTGATAATAAATTTACATTGAACTTTGAATTTTTGACTGTGATTCTGAGTAACATCCTGACCAATGATTACTGGTCAGATAAGCTGGTGAAGATTTCTGCAAAATACTGTACTCGTGAAACCATATAGTGAGGCGGCACTGCTAGTGAATGGAAACAGGTAAACCAGGGACTTCACACAGACTGGCAGAGTTCATAATTCCCATCCTCAAAGTCAGTGGATGTTTAGCAGGTGCACCGCAGAAGTCAGCCATTCAGGAAGTGAGCTGCACGCCTTGCCATTGAACTACCTGTTGATCTCTCTGCTGATTCACACTATATCCTCCAGTCTTGTCTGCAAAGCTGTTTGTGCTCAGGAATGAGCTTTGCTTTCCATTCCTCATGGTTCCTCCTGGTCTTGAAGGTATGGAACCTTGCTGGGGTCCCACAACTGACTTCACTGACACCAAAGCAGGTTGATGGAATAGGTTGGAATGCTCAGCACGGGCCTCTTCTTTCTCCCACCCAACTCTTTTTAAGCTTACACCACTAGCCCCCTGCTGATCTCAGTTCCCCCTACCCTCCTCCTACCCACAGCCTCAACTGCACACCTGGCCCATCTCCCTCCTCACTCCTTCCCTATCCTAAGATCACTTTGGACCTTCTCTTTGCTCTCCCTTCTATGACCCCACAACTCCATCTCACTCCAAGGTCTGCCGTGTCTTCACCATCCTCTTGTTAGCCATCCACTCTCTGAGGCAGGACGTTTTGTCCTCAGCAGAGGCTTCACCTTTGATCCTCTATGTTCATATATTGTTCTGGAATCTACTGGGCATCAATCTCTTCTTCTGCTGGTTCTGTGCCTATTTCTTTGCCCAGGCATACTCATCCCCCACTAGTTCCATAAATCAACCACTCTCTGAGCAAAAACTTTCCCCTCAAATCCCCTTTTAAATTCTTCCCTCTCACATTCAACCAATGTCCTCTGGATTTTGATATCCTAGAGTTGGATTGAAAAGACACAAGCTGTGAAAGTTTCAAGCATGCAGGTGGACCTAAATCATTTACATTGTGCACATCCCATCTTGCCCTTAGCTTCCTCTTTTAAGAACTTACAAAATTTGGTAATTAAGATTACGTAAAAACATTAATCAATATAGAAATTGCTGTTGCAAAGCCAGTCAGCCGCCAGCCTTAAAAGAAATAAGTCTGAAGTGTTCAATCTCAATCTTGTAGATTTTAAGTGTATCATTCATTTTGCACTTTGCCTTTGCCTCCTGTCAAGTAATCCATCTTTTCCTTCCACTTCCCCTGAATTTCACTTGAATTTACCTTTTCTCCTTTGAAAGTGGCCTTTTTTTTTTAGCTGGTTAACTAAGAATCCAGAAGTCACATTGTCCTCATAGTCTCATACAATGGTACTTGCTGTAAGTATTTGAGCTATTGGATGCAGGAACCCAAACGTATAAAATCTAATTAATGGCACACACCACTCTTTTGTAACAGTCACACAAAAACGGCCCTGTTTTCTATTAATACCACACTCTATTAAAGCAGTTATCCATCTTTTCCAGATTTCTGTCACTGCTGGTGCAATATCAGAAGACTGTCCTTCCAAATTATATAATTAGTGAAAAGCAGCAAATAATTTGCTTAAGCAACAGACAATTTGCTAGAGAAACGCAGCTGGTCGAACAGCATTTGGGAAGGAGGGGGGAAGGAATTGCTGATATTTCAGGTGGAAACCCTGCATCGATCTGAAATCTTAACAATTCCTTTCCACATAGACATGCTGCTCAGTTTCCTGAATTCCTCCAACAGATTGTTGTTGAACCAGATACCAGCACCTACAGACTCTTGTATCAGCAATGTGCTTTATTTTCATTACAGAATATTTCTTAGAAATTCCAGTACATGAAATGGTGTTTTAGAATGAAACAGATGATGTGCCTCAGTAAAGCAGCCAGCATAATCAAAGACCCCACCATCCCCAGACATTCTCTCTTTATCCTCCCAACACCCATCAAACAAAAGATGCAAAAGCCAGAAAACAGCTCCATTCTGTTATAGGACAATTGAATGGTATCCTAATTTAATGAGATGAATTCTTGACCTCATTATGACCCTGCACCTTATTGTCTGCCTGCACAGCACTTCCCTTGTAACGGTCACATTTTAATCTGCACTCTGATATTGTTTCCCTTGTACTACTTCCCTGTACTGACGTAATGAAATGATCTGTGTGGATGGTAAACAAAATAAAAGTTTTCCACTGTATCTCACCACATGTGACATTAATAAACTAGGTTATCAATTTAAATTTACCAATTTTCATGGATCAGTGACCAAGGCCTGGAGCCTTAGCCAGCTGATTCATCTTTCTCTCCATCATCATCTATAATTCCGTCAACAATAGTTAAGTCATCAGCAAATTTATACTGTGGATGGCATTTGTGCTGTGCCTAGCCGCACGATTGTCGGTGTAGAGAGAGTAGAGCTAAGCACACATCCTTGAGGTGCACCAGTGCTGATTGTCAGCGAGGAGGAAATGTTATTTTTGATTCACACTGACTGTGGTCTCCTAGTGAGGAAGTCAAGGATTCAGTTGCAGAGGTAGGTACAGAGGCCCAGGTTTTGAAGCTTTTTGATTAGAACTGAGAGTGTGATTGTGTTGAATGCTGAGCTGTACTCAATGAACAGCAGCCTGCCAGAGGTATTGGTGTTATCCAGGTCACCCAAGGCAGAGTGAATAGCCAATGAGATTGCATCTGCTGTTGACGTATTGTGGTTACAGGCAAATTGCAGCTGGGGTCAGGTCCTTGCTTAGCCAGGAGTTGATTCTAGCCATGACCAGCCTCTCAAAGCATGTTATGGCAGTAGATGTGAGTGCCACAGTTGATTTTTGATGAGGCAGTTCATCCTATTCTTCTTGGTCACGGGTATGATTGTTACCATTTTGAAGCAGGTTGCAAGTTCTAATTCATAATACTTCACCATTTTAGTAGCTCAACATTTGCTGCTACTTAATGGTCCACCTCTCAGGAGGTTTGTCAGCTCTGTAAATGTTCCCTCCAAGATTTGATAGAATGACACCTTTTTGTTCTAACTTTCTTTGAAGGAAGTCTTTTTATCATATAACTGACATGAACTGGATTCATTAGTTCAAATGGCCTCAGAGTCTGGCCCTATGGTTCAGAAGGGCAGGGAAAGGAAGAGGATGGCAGCAGTGATAGGGGACTCTATAGTTAGGGGGTCACACAGGTGTCTCTGTGGACGCAGGAAAGAAACACAGATGATAATTTGCCTCCCAGGTGCCAAGGTCCGGGATGTTTCTGATCGCGTCCACGATATCCTGAAGTGGGAAGCAGGACAGCCAGAGGTCGTGGTACATATTGGTACCAATGACATAGGCAGGAAAAGGGAGGAGGTCCTGAAAGCAGACTACAGAGAGTTAGGAAGGAAGCTGAGAAGCAGGACCTCAAAGGTAGTCATCTTGGGATTACTGACTGTGCCACGTGACAGTGAGTATAGGAATAGAGTGAGGTGGAGCATAAATGCGTGGCTGAGGGATTGGAGCAAGGGGCAGGGATTCAGATTTCTGGATCATTGGGACCTCTTTTGGAGCAGGAGTGACCTGTACAAAAAGGACAGGTTGCACTTGAATCTCAGGAGGACCAATATCTTGGTGGGGAGGTTTGCTAAGGCTATTGGGGAGAGTTTAGACTAGGTTTGCTGGGTGTTGGGAACCAAACTGAAGAGATAGAGGAAGAGGCGGTTGGCTCACAAATAGAGAAAGCTTGGAGACAGCGTGAGAGGGAGGATAGGCGGGTGATCGAGAAAGGACACGCTCAGACTGATGGTTTGAGATGTGTCTATTTTAATGCAAGGAGTATTATGAACAAAGCGGATGAGTTTAGAGCATGCATCAGTACTTGGAGCTGTGATGTAGTGGCCATTACAGAAACTTGGATGGCTCAGGGGCAGGAATGGTTGCTTCGAGTGCCAGGCTTTAGATGTTTCAGAAAAGACAGGGAGGGAGGCAAAAGAGGTGGAGGTGTGGCACTGTTGATCAGAAATGGTGTCACAGCTGCAGAAATGGAGGAAGACATGGAGGGATTGTATATGGAGTCTCTGTGGGTGTAAGTTAGGTACAGGAAGGGATCAATAACACTACTGGGTGCTTTTTATAGACCACCCAATAGTAACAGGGACATTGAGGAGCAGATAGGGAAATTGATTCTGCAAAGGTGTAATAATAACAGGGTTGTTGTGGTGTGAGATTTTAATTTCCCAAATATTGATTGTCATGTCCCTAGAGTGAGGGGTTTAGATGGGGTGGAGTTTGTTAGGTGTGTTCAAGGTTTCTTGACACAAAATGTAGATAAGCATACAAGAGGAGAGGCTATACTTGATCTGGTATTGGGAAATGAACCTGGTCAGGTGTCAGATCTCTCAGTGGGAGAGCATTTTGGAGATAGTGATCACAATTCTATCTCCTTTACCATAGCATTGGAGAGGGATAGGAACGACAAGTTAGGAAAGCACTTAATTGGAGTAAGGGGAAATATGAGGCTATCAGGCAGGAACTTGGAATCATAAATTGGGAACAGATGTTCTCAGGGAAATGTATGGAAGAAATGTGGCAAATGTTCAGGGGATATTTGCATGGAGTTCTGCATAGATACGTTCCATTGAGACAGGGAAAGGATGGTAGGGTACAGGAACAGTGGTGTACAAAGGCCGTTGCAAATCTAGGAGGAAAGAAGAGCTTACGAAAGGTTTAAAAAACTAGATGATGACAGGGATCTAGAAGATTATAAGGCTAGCAGGAAGGAGTTTAAGAATGAAATTAGGAGAGCCAGAAGGGACCATGAGAAGGCCTTGGTGGACAGGATTAAGGAAAACCCCAAGGCATTCTGCAAGTATGCGAAGAGCAAGAGGATAAAACATGAGAGAATAGGACCAATCAAGTGTGACAGTGGAAAAGTGTGTATGGAACCAGAGGAAATAGCAGAGGTACTTAACGACTATTTTGCTTCAGTATTCACTACGGAAAAGGATCTTGGTGATTGTAGGGATGACTTGCAGCGGTCTTTAAAGCTTGAGCATGTAGATATTAAGAAAGAGGATGTGCTGGAGCTTTTGGAATGCATCAAGTTGGATAAGTCACTGGGACTGGATCAGATGTACCCCAGGCTACTGTGGGAGGCGAGGGAGGAGATTGCTGAACCTCTGGCAATGATCTTTGTATCATAAATGGGGATGGGAGAGGTTCTGGAGGACTGGAGGGTTGTGGATGCATTTCCATTATTCAAGAAAGGGAGTAGAGATAGCCCAAAAAATTATAGACCAGTGAGTCTTACTTCAGTGGTCAGTAAGTTGATGAAGAAAATCCTGAGAGGCAGGATTTATGAACATTTGGAGAGGCATAATATGATTAGGAGTAGTCAGCATGGCTTTGTCAAAGGCAGGTCGTGCCTTACGAGCCTGATTGAATTTTTTGAAGATGTGACTAAACACATTGATGAAGGTAGAGCTGTAGATGTAGTGTATATGGATTTCAGCAAGGCATTTGACAAGGTACTCCATGCAAGGCTTATTGAGAAAGTAAAGAGGCATGGGATCCAAGGAGACATTGCTTTGTGGATCCAGAACTGGCTTGCCCACAGAAGGCAAAGACTGGTTGTAGACGGGTCATATTGTACATGGAGGTCGATAGCCAGTGGTGTGTTTCAGGTGTCTGTTCTGGGACCACTATTCTTCGTGATTTTTATAAATGACCTGGATGAGGAAGTGGAGGGATGTTTTAGTAAATTTGCTGATGACACAAAGGTTAGGGGTGTTGTAGATAGTGTGGAGGCCTGTCAGAGTTTACAGCGGAACACTGACAGGATGCAAAACTGGGCTGCGAAGTGGCAGATGGAGATCAATCCAGATAAGTGTGAGGTGGTTCATTTTGTTAAGTCAAATATGATCGCAGAATACAGTATTAATGGTAAGACTCCAGGCAGTGTGGAGGATCAGAGGGATCTTGGGATCCGAATCCATAGGACACTCAAAGCTGCTGCGCAGGTTGACTCTATAGTTAAGAAAGCATATGGTGCATTGGCCTTCATCAATCGTGAGATTGAGTTTAGGAATCGAGAGGTAATGTTGCATCTATATAGGACCCTGGTCAGACCCCACTTGGAGTACTGTGCTCAGTTCTGGTCACCTCACTATAGGAAGAATGTGGAAACCATAGAAATGGTGCAGAGGAGATTTACAAGGATGTTGCCTGGATTGGGGAGCATGCCTTATGAAAACAGGTTGAGTGAACTTGGCCTTTTCTCCTTGGAGCAACAGAATATGAGAGGTGACCTGATAGAGGTGTATAAGATATTGACAGGCATTGATTGTGTGGATAGTCAGAGGCTTTTTCCTGGAACTGAAATGGCTAGCACAAGAGGGCACAGTTTTAATGTGCTTGGAAGTAGGTACAGAGGAGATGTCAGGGTAAGTTTTTTTACACAGAGAGTGGTGAGTGCATGGAATGGGCTGCCAGCAACGGTGGTGGAGGTGGATATGACAGGGTCTTTTAAGAGACCCCTGGACAGGAACATGGAGCTCAGAAAAATAGGGGACTAATGGTAACCCTAGCTAATTTCTAAGGTAAGGACAAGTTTGACACAGCTTTGTGGGCTGAAGGATCTGTATTGTGCTGTAGGTTTTCTATGTTTCTATAAAACAAATGCCTTGTTTTGCTTAACTGTTGCCTGGATAAACAATATCTGGTGTATTTGAATGTTTCCTGGTGAAAATATTGAAGATTTGTTAAATTCTACCAAATACCTTTCTCACCAGTTAAAAATTTTCTGACTGTTTCGAATCTGGCCATTGTGGATTTTAATACCATGAGCAAAAAATATTGGATTCCTCAATTCCTTTTATATGCCAAATTAAAAAAGGGTATTGTGTGGAGAACTACATCATCCCATGCACTTCTGCCTTGGACCACAGGGCCTGTACGGAGCTGAAATATATTCTAATTGCACTGATACCCAAAAGTACCTGGAAAATAGATATTGTATTTCAGTTGCTTAATAATTGATTTTCAATTATTCAGTGACTGAATAATGTTCTTTGCAAGAAGCCCAGACAAGTCTCATCAAGCTCCTGTAATGAGGAAACCAAAGCAAGCTGCAGGAAGAGCATGAGAGGATTTGCATTACTATTCCTTGTTATATTTGTACACTTTTTGGTCAGGTGAATCCACACTGAGATCTACAAGGAAATAGCAACTACAGGCTTAAAAAAAATCTGAAAGAACTCTTCTGTTTCTAGGTGAAATCTAAACAGAATTAGAATGAGTACAGTTGATCATCTAAACTGAGATAAAATCTGTGTTTAGCAACAAGAGCAGCAAGGATTTTAAGTAATGGAACAAATAAATGGACACTGTCCATCTGCACCCTTCAACAATCTGAGCAGATGAAGTCCTGGTGCTCAAAGTGGAAAATACCACGTACAGCAAGAATTCCCTTGTTGTTAGCAAAGTGGTTTAAATTGCATTGAACTTGGAATAGAGAGGGGTGCTCGATGATCAATCTGTCACTGATGAGGACTAACCACAATCGCATCAACCACTTCGACTAACCACAGGAAAAGGGATTACAAGTGCTGTATAGTTGTATCATTTCTGGCCAACCGGCTTCTCTAAGATCAAGTTTCAAGTTTCAAGTTCAAGTTTATTGTCATGAGCATATATACCCAGGATATAAATATCATGAACATGAGCTTTTTGCCACAGTAGCAGAGTGCATTATAAATGTTACAGAGAGCACATAAACTTAAACTAACATAAGTTATTTATAACTGACATGACAAAATAAGCAAAAATAAACAAAACAGCAATAATGCAAGTTGTAGGAAATAATTGTAGTCTCAGTTGAAATTCAGGTTTGCTGGGTCAGTTCAAGAACCTGAGAGCAGTGGCGAAGAAGCTGTTGTCCAGGTGGTCCAGTCCAGAGATTGTGTTTACTATAGACCTGGAAAGAATCCATAATGCCCAGTTAATTGACGAGTCAGGAGACTCAATCATTCAGGGACAGTAGGCGATCGCATCAAGCCACAGATTCTGGAGCACATAATATAGACTGATGCTCCAAGTTTATAGGCAGAATTCTAGATTGTGACTGTTGATGGGGTAATGTGAGGGGACATCAAGTTGACTCCATCTATGCTCTTAGGAGGCATCCAAAAGATTCCATAATGTCCTTCCCATAAGATTTAAAAGGGACCCATAAGATTTAAAAGGGACCCAAGGAGAATTTTATTTTACACAAATGTTGGTTCATATTTGGATTGAGCTGCCTTTCTGAAAAATCTGTGGCTTCTTCACACACTCTTTTCATCTCTCCTAGCATCCTCCCACTTACTTGCATGCCAATTAACCTCTCAGTTGATTTTATTTTGGGGGGAGATGTCAGATGAAGTCAGAGTGCTTGGGGGAAACCCGTGTTGTCATGGGGAGAATGTGCAAACTCCACGCTGACAGTAGCCGATGTCAGGATTGGGCCTTGTCGTTGGTGCCCCAAGGAAGCAGCTCTGCTTCTGCACCACTGCACTTCCCATAAACTGAAAGGGGGGAGGGAGGTGCAGAATTCTCCAAGTTCATTATAAAGTTGTGAGATGATTCCAAACCTGATAGGGTGGCTAATAATGGTGAAAGGTAATATAAACATCAAAATTACATTGGCAAGAATGGATAGGCATGTCGTTGAAAAAAAAATGGAGGGTTATGGGCTATGTAGGACAGAAAGGCTAAGTCGATCATGGAGTAGATTTATACATGTAGGTCAGCACAACATTGTGCGCCGAAGGGGCTGTACTGTGCTGCACTGTCCTATGTTCTATCTCAGTCAGCAATGATGAGTTGGGCCACAAGATTGTTTCAGTGCTGTGTAACTCTGTGACTCCATAAACAGCAATGGAATTCTCCCCAACATTTATTCCTTAACCATCAGTAATTAAATTTCTGCAGTATCCTTTGGAGCTTCCTTTGAACAATCAGATGTTGTATATTCTGCATTTCAACAGCCACAATATGAAAAAATGGTAACCCTGAAATCTTGGATGCTGTCCAAGTTGCATGCCATCTTGGACAATGTCTCCCATCTACTACATAATGTACTGGGTGGGCACAGGAGTACATTCAGCCAGAGACTCATTCCACCGAGATGCAACACAGAGCGTCATAGGAAGTCATTCCTGCCTGTGGCCATCAAATTTTACAACTCCTCCCTTGGAGGGTCAGACACCCTGAGCCAATAGGCTGGTCCTGGACTTATTTCCTGGCATAATGTACATATTACTATTTATTTATTTATCATTTTATTACTATTTAATTATTTATGGTGCAACTGTAACAAAAACCAATTTCCCCCAGGATCAATAAAGTATGACTATGACTATTTATAACACCCTGGGGTGATGAAAAATGTCTTAGAAATGCAAGGTATCTGTTCTTACGCTGACAAAATACAAATAATGTTGCAAAATTGTCCTGAGAAAGAATATCTGTTACTCTATACAGCTTGCAAAGGTTCATCTCTTAAAAAGAGGATCACTTGGGTGAAAATATTTGAAAAAACAGCTTTGCTCAGGAAACGATTGTTATGTCTTGTAACTTCAAAACAGTAAAACTAATTGAAAGCAAAACAAGGGAGCCAAGTTGCAAGTTTTAGTTCTTTTTTTTACCTTAAGTAGAGTGTACATTTTCATGTGGTAGCATTATATCATATGCAACATACTTATTTTTACATATAGCAATAATGAATTATTTAAGCAAACAAGAATGTTTAATCAAACAATATATTTACAATACCACTGAAATATTAAATACACACCAATGAGAACCTACCAAGGATTAGTATTTCCAGAGATAGGAGGGAAAATAGGTAACAGTGGACAACAAAGATTTTTTTTCCCAAATACTTTTGGATACATCCTATGGATTATGGGCTGCTGATAATGAAAATCACCTTGAAATTTCACTATCACACGCAATTTAAAAAATCACTTGTAATTGTTATTTCATTTCATAATTCAAGTCAGAGTAACTGATGCCAAGATTAAGAAATGCAGTTTTGTTGGTCCACAAATCAAACAGAACATCAATGACAGATAATTTGAAGAACTTCTGGTGGGAACAGAGAAAATCACATGGAAAGCATTCAAGGATGTTGTTGAAAATTTTCCTGGCAAGAGAAGGATAGAGAAAGGAAGAGGATGGCAGCAGTGATAGGGGACTCTATAGTCAGGGGGTCACACAGGCGATTCTGTGGACGCAGGAAAGAAACACGGATGGTAGTTTGCCTCCCAGGTGCAAGGGTCCAGGATGTTTCTGATCGCATCCACGATATCTTGAAGTGCGAAGGAGAAAAGCCAGAGGTCATGGTACATATTGGTACCAACAACATAGGCAAGAAAAGGGAGGAGGTCCCGAAAGCAGACTACAGGGAGTTAGGATGGAAGTTGAGAAGCAGGACCTCAGAGGTAGTCATCTCGGGATTACTGCCTGTGCCACATGACAGTGAGTATAGGAATAGAATGAGGTGGAGGATAAATGCGTGGCGGAGAGATTGGAGCAGGGGGCAGGGATTCAGATTTCTGGATCATTGGGACCTCCTTTGGGGCAGGAGTGACCTGTACAAAAAGGACAGATTGCACTTGAATCCCAGGGAGACCAATATCCTGGCAGGGAGGTTTGCTAAGGTTATTGGGGAGAGTTTAAAATAGAATTGTTGGGGGGTGGGAACTGTATTGATGTGACGGAGGAAAGGGAGGTTGGCTCACAAATCGAGAAAACTTGGAGACAGTGCGAAAGGGAGGATAGGCAGGTGATAGAGAAGGGACGCACTCAGACCGATGGTTTGAGGTGTGCCTATTTTAATGTGAGGAGTATTATGAACAAAGCGGATGAGCTTAGAGTGTAGATCAGCACTTGGAGCTATGATGTTGTGGCCATTACAGAGACCTGGATGGTGCAGGGGCAGGAATGGCTACTTCAAGTGCCAGGCTTTAGATGTTTCAGAAAGGACAGGGAGAGAGGCAAGAGAGGTGGGTGTGTGGCACTGTTGATCAGAGATAGTGTCACGGCTGCAGAAAAGGAGGAAGACATGGAAGGAATGTTTACGGAGTCTCTGTGGGTGGAACTTAGGAATAGGAAGGGGTCAATAACTCTACCGGGTATTTTTTATAGACCACCCAATAGTAACAGGGACATCAAGGAGCAGATAGGGAGACAGATTCTACAAAGGTGTAATAATAATGGGGTTGTGGTGGAGAGAGATTTTAATTTCCCAAATATTGATTGGCATCTCCCTAGAATGATGGGTTCAGATGGGGTGGAGTTTGTTAGGTGTGTTCAGGAAGTTTCTTGACACAATATGTAGATAAGCCTACAAAAGGAGAGGCTGTCCTTGATCTGGTATTGGGAAATGATCCTGATCAGGTGTCAGGTGTCTCAGAGGGAGAGCATTTTGGAGTTAGTGATCACAATTCTATCACCTTTACCATAGTATTGGAGAGGGATAGGAACAGACAAGTTAGGGAAATGTTTAACTGGAGTAAGGGGAAATATGAGGCTATCAGGCAGGAACCTGGAAGCATAAATTGGAAACTTGTTCTCAGGGAAACGTAAGGAAGAAATGTGGCAAAGGTTCAGGGGATATTTGCGTGGGGTTCTGCAATGGTATGTTCCAATGAGACTGGGAAAGGATGGTAGGGTACAGGAACCCTGCTGTACAAACGCTATTGTAAATCTAGTCAAGAAGAAAAGAAGAGCTTACAAAAGGTTCAAAAAACTAGGTAATGATAGAGATCTAGAAGATTATAACGCGAGCAGAAAGGAGCTTAAGAATGAAATTAGGAGAGACAGAAGGGACCATGAGAAGGCCTTGGCGGACAGGATTAAGGAAATCCCCAAGGCATTCTACGTGAGGAGCAAGGGGATAAGGTGTGAGAGAATGGGGCCCATCAAGTCTGACAGTGGAAAACTGTGTATGGAACCAGAGGAGATAGCAGGGGTACTTAATGAGCATTTTGCTTCAGTATTCACTACGGAAAAGGTTCTTGGTGATTGTAGGGATGACTTACAGTGGACTGAAAAGCTTGAGCATGCAAATACTAAGAAAGAGGATGTGCTGGAGCTTTTGGAAAGCATCAAGTTGGATAAGTCACCGGGACCAGACAAGATGTACCCTAGTCTAATGTGGGAGTGAGGGAGGAGAATGCTGAGCCTCTGGCATTATCAATGAGGATGGGAGAGGTTCCGGAGGATTGGAGTGTTGAGGATGTAGTTCCCTTATTCAAGAAAGGGAGCAGAGACAGCCCAGGAAATTTTAGGCCAGTGAGTCTTATTTCTGTGGTTGGTAAATTGATGGAGAAGATCCTGAGAGGCAGGAGTTATGAACATTTGGAGAGGCATAATATGATTAGGAGTAGTCAGCATGGCTTTGTCAAAGGCAGGTCGTGCCTTACAAGCCTGATTGAATTTTTGAAGATGTGACTAAACACATTGATAAAGGTAGAGCCGTAGATGTAGTGTATGTGGATTTCAGCAAGGCATTTGATAAGGTACCTCATGCAAGGCTTATTAAGAAAGTAAGGAGGCATGGGATCCAAGGGGACATTGCTTTATGGATCCCGAACTGGCTTGCCCACAGAAGGCAAAGAGTGGTTGTAGATGGATCATATTCTGCATGGATGTCGGTGACCAGTGGTGTGCCTCAGGGATCTGTTCTGGGACCAATACTCTTCGTGATTTTTATAAATGACCTGGATGAGGAAGTGGAGGAATGGGTTAGTAAATTTGCTGATGACACAAAGGTTGGGGGTGTTGTGGATAGTGTGGAGGGCTGTCAGAGGTTACAGCAGGACATTGATAGGATGCAAAACTGAGCTGAGAAGTGGCAGATGGAGTTCAACCCAGATAAGTGTGAGGTGGTTCATTTTGGTAAGTCAAATATGATGGCAGAACATAGATAGATAGATATACCTTATTGATCCTGAGGGAAGTTGGGTTTTGTTACAGCCGCACCAACCAAGAATAGAGCATAAATATAGCAATACCAAAACCACAAACAATCAAACAACAAAATGCAAACTATGCCAGATGGAAAATAAGTCCAGGACCAGTCTATTGGCTCATGTGTCTGACCCTCCACGGGAGGAGCTTCAAGTTCGATGGCCATAGGCAGGAACGACCTCCTATGCTGCCCAGTGTTGTATTTCGGTGGAATATGGCCGAAGTCCAACAGTAAAAAATTCATTGCATAGCATAGCATTGATGGTAAGACTCCTGGCAGTATGGAGGATCAGAGGAATCTTGGGGTCTGAGTCCATAAGACACTCAAAGCTGCTATGCAGGTTGACTCTGTGATTAAGAAGGCATATGGTATATTGGCCTTCATCAACCGTAGGATTGAGTTTAAGAGCTGAGAGGTAATTTTACAGCTACATAGGACCCTGGTCAGACCCCACTTGGAGTACTGTGCTCAATTCTAGTTGCCTCACTACAGGAAGGACATGGAAACCATAGAAAGGATGCAGAAGAGATTTACAAGGATGTTACCAGGATTGGGGAGCATGCCTTATGAGAATAGGTTGAGTGAACTTGGCCTTTTCTCCTTGGAGCGACATAGGTTGAGAGGTGACCTGTTAGAGGTGTATAAGATAATGAGAGGCATTGAACGTGTGGATAGTCAGAGGACTATTTCCCAGGACTAAAATGGCAAGCATGAGAGGGCATAGTTTTAAGGTGCTTGGAAGTAGGTACAGAGGAGATGTCAGGGGTAAGTTAGTTTTTTTTTGAAAAATGCAGAGAGTGGTGAATGCATGGAATGGGCTGCCGGTGGCGGTGGTGGAGGCAGATACGATAGGGTCTTTTATGAGACTCCTGGATAGGTACATGGAGCTTAGAAAAATAGAGGGCTATGGGTAAGCCTAGGTAGTTCTAAGGTAAGGACATGTTCGGCACAGCTGTGTGGGTTGAAGGGCCTGTATTGTACTGTAGGTTTTCTATGATCTATGGTCTACTACTGAGCACCAAACTATGTGCAGATGGTTGACAATATGCTTCAAGCATACAAAGCCATGAAGGGCAACATGTCACTAACGATTGATTTTCTGCAGTCCCTTTTAGACTTCCTTGCAAATCTTGGCACTGTCAGTGATGAGTATGTTGGAAGGTTTCACCAGGTCATTGCGGTCAAGGAGAAATGGTATCAGGGCAACTGGAATCCATCAATGCTGGCTGATTATTGTTGGACACTTGGGCGAGATGCCTCAGACTCCTGAATACAAATGAACAAAATCAACAAAACATTTTAGTTCAGTTGAACTATTGCAAGGTGTCAGTACCATTATACGATTTAATGCATTATAACCATATAACCATATATAACAATTACAGCACGGAAACAGGCCATCTCAGCCCTTGTAGTCCATGCCAAATTCTTACTCTCACCTAGTCCCACTGACCTACACTCAGCCCATAACCCTCCATTCCTTTCCTGTCCATATAGCTGTCCAATTTAACTTTAAACGGCAACATCGAACCTGCCTCCACCACTTCTGCTGGAAGCTCATTCCACACAGCTACCACTCTCTGAGTAAAGAAGTTTCCTTCATGTTACCCCTAAACTTTTGCCCTTTAACTCTCAACTCATGTCCTCTTGTTTGAATCTCCCCTATTCTCAATGGAAAGAGCCTATCCACATCAACTCTATCAATCCCCCTCATAATTTTAAACACCTCTATCAAGTCCCCCCTCAACCTTCTACGCTCCAAAGAATAATGACCTAACTTGTTCAACCTTTCTCTGTAACTTAGGAGATGAAACCCAGGCAACATTTTAGTAAATCTCCTCTGTGCTCTCTCAATTTTATTGACATCTTTCCTATAATTCAGTGATCAGAACTGTACACAATACTCCAAATTTGGCCTCACCAATGCCTTAGACAATTTCAACATTACATGCTAACTCCTATACTCAATGCTCTGATTTATAAAGGCCAGCATACCAAAAGCTTTCTTCACCACCCTATCCACATGAGATTCCACCTTCAGGAAACTATGCACCATTATTCCTAGATCCCTCTGTTCGTTCTACAGCATTCTTCAATGCCCTACCATTTACCATGTATGTCCTATTTTGATTAGTCCTACCAAAATGTAGCACCTCACATTTTTCAGCATTAAACACCATCTGCCATCTTTCAGCTCACTCTTCTAACTGGCCTAAATCTCTTTTATATTCAATAACTTTATATATTATGTAGATATATATTAAATAACTTCTATATTCAATAAAAGTTCATTTCTTGTTTCTCCAAATTCCTATGGATACAAGTAGTCTGAAATTGTATTTGTGCTGAGTTTCAAGCGGTCTATCAGAACCACAAAAAATTTCTGAGGAAATAAACACTATTGAAAAAATTTGTTGTAATTGTGAAAAGAAATAAAGTGATGCTCTTGCAGTTTTAGTTCCTTAAAGATTTTCATTGTCATTGCCTTTGAAAGTTACAGTACAATGGCATGCTTTTTGTATCCAAAACTTTGTGCTTACGTTGGAGAGGCACCTCCAACAATTTTCCATGCCTTTAATGTTGCTGTCAGTAAATATTGACCAATAACCTTTGATCTGGGTCCTTGGAAAGGCATCCAGCAGGCTGGATACAGATGCATAGGCCTGATCTTATTTCCAGTATCACGCTGTTTTTCAGGTGAGAACACCTGGAAATGCAAAGATCAGTAGACAAAATAGATATGTAAAATCTAGTGAAGTTGAATATTCATAAGGATAAGAATGGTGACTAGAATGCATCCAGGAATATTAGGGAGTTGCACTTTGTGGGGACAAACCGGGGCAGGACCTACATGATGAACGGTACAGCACTGCAGACTGTGGAAGAACAGAGGGATTTGGGAATACAATTCCATCATTTCTTAAAAATGATGTCACAGGTAGAAAGGGTTGTAAAGAGGGTTTTTGACATATTGGCCTTCATAAATCAAATTTTTGAGTACAGAAGTTGGAATGTTATGATGAAGTTGTATAAGACATTGTTGAGGCCTAATTTGGAGTATTGTGTGCAGATTTGGTCACCTACCTACAGGAAAGATGTCAATGAGATTGAAAGAATGCAGAGAAAATTTACAAGAATGTTGAGGGAACTTGAGTTATAGGGAAAAGTTGAATAGGTTAGAGTGTAGGAGAATGAAGGAACCTTTGATAGAGATATACAAAATTATGAGGGGTACAGATAGGGTAAATGCAAGCAGGATTTTTCCACTGAGACTAGAGATAGAGGTCATGGGTTAGGGGTGAAAGGTGAAATTCTTAAGAGGAACAAGAGGGGGAATTTCTTCACTCAGAAGGTGGTGAGAGTGTGAAATGAGCTGCCAGTAAAGTGATGAATGTGGGTTCGATTTCAACATTTATGAGAAATTTGGATAGGTACATGGATGAGAGTGGTATAGAAAGTTGTGTTCCAGGTGCAGTTGATGGAACAGGAAGAATAAGAGTTTGGCACAGACTAGACTGTTTCTGTGCTCTACAGTGCTATAGCTCTATGACTTAAGGAAATTACGCAGGGAGTTGGCGTAAATTTTCTTTACAGCTCCTAAGTAAACTGGATAAATTGCAGATTATTGTAAAACAGGTAGCATTTGTCCAATTGGCCCTGCATTTTTATTGGGATATGCAATGGTATTTCCACAGAAAACAAACCCAAGTGTACTTAATCAGTGTAAGTAATCATTATGGACTTCAATGAAGTAGATCAGACTGAACAATTCAATGGGAACTCAAGTGGAGCTGGTACTTGTTTCCTTGAGGATCACCACTCCAGTTAATTTTTAGGCATCTTGGCTGAAATTCATCTACAGGGACAACTCTACTGTATAGACAGCTGTGTTACATAAGGTGGGCTCAACATTATTCAAAACTCTTTTTCAGTAGGGAAGTAGACATCAAAACTCCCAAGTCCTGACACGTATTAAGATGACAGTATTTGTGATGAGGAGAGAACAGAATTTGCAGCGAAAATAACACTTTCTGGAGTTCTATAAATATAGCATGTTGACTAGAAGCAGAATGTTTGTCTTAAAATGTGACTTTCAGAAAGAGATACTGGAAATTGTTTCAACAAAAAACAAATGGATTACGTACTTGGAGAGGAAATATTTACAGAGTTCTGTGTGTAAATGCATTGATCTTTTAAAGAGCTTGCAGAGCAAATTGTCGCTTCCTGTTCTTTATCATTTGCTTGGTGTTAAACAAATTGTTGATGTTTATTACTTGAAGGAGAATAGTGTTCTATGTTGGTTTCTTGACAAGTCTGTGAAATTTATCTTCTTAGGCAGCATGGATATGAGAATGGTACATTCTGGTCCCTTTGGGTAGGGTAGGATTTTTGATGTGCTTTCCCTCTCAGGTGCTCCGCGTGCTTGGTGGAGAGCTTGTACCATGAAGGCCCCACTTCATATGGTAAGCATACGGTATGCACCACTCCATTAATTTGTGTTCCCTGTATATAATACCATGTATATCAAAGGTGAAAACCTATATGTTGAAGCCCACACATTGAAATTGCTGAAGGTCAGTATTGCCATACAGTACCATTTTCCTGATGTGCATTCTATGACATGAATGGAGATGGTAAGTTAAAGGTCCTAGAACTGAACCCTGCGAATCCTCTTGTAGTTTATATAATGTTGTTCCTTTCAGGATGTCCCCTTAAGGATTGTATTATATGGTCTAGGGTGGTCAATAAAAATAATGTACACTTTGAACAGAAGGTACCAGAAACACTCAGAGAGACAGTTAACGTTTGTGGATAGAGGGAGAATAACTTCTCTGATCCAAGTCAGAACCTCTCATTGAAGAGCCCTAGATCTAAAATGTTAACTGTTTCTCTTTCCACAGATGCTGCCTGATCTACTGAGTGTTTCTGGCATTTGCTGACTTTGTTTCAGATTTCTATCATCTGCAATTTTCTTTTCCATCAGCTCTCTGAGCAGTCCATGAACCTATGGATAATACCTCATTATTTCTTTCTTCTTGTAATTTGTACTAATTTTATATCAAATAAACTCTGCTCATGCTTCCAAGTGTTGATTTTAACCAGCATTTTTTAACTGTACAGGTTTGACTGACCTGTTCCTGGCAGGAAGCCCGAAAAGAGTATATTCATCATATATAGTGGGAAAGCACTAGATGCTTTTTTAAAGGATTTTATGTCTTTACACTGTAACACTGCTGGAAGACAACAAATTTCATTTGACAATAAACCTGATCTTGATTTTATTTTCACACTTTGACCACATTTATACCGTGAATAACTATGTTTTGCAATGGCTATGACCCACTGAACATCTATTACACCTGTGGTCACTGAACTCCTTTCAGACTGAAATCCATAGCCTTTGCCCATAAAACACATTCTCCAACTACAACTAATTTCAATTGGTTTTCTGTGAGCATCACTTCCCCTCAGGTAATCTATGAAAGTTTTCTAGAAGGGCAAATAAGAAATGTTTATTGATTGAGTCACCCTCGTCAACATTAAAAATTCTCTTGAAGTTTTGTCACATGCCCTCTCTGAGGGTTATCATGAAGATTATCTTTCATGACATCTTTGTGCATTTTACTTACACTTAGACTAATTTACCCAAAAGCAATTGGATGCATGGATATCACTCATTTAAAACTTAGAGCTATATCAGCAACCAGAGATCCTACTGAAGAGTCTCAGCCTGAAACATCGACAATACTCTTTTCCATAGATGCTGCCTGGTCTGCTGGGTTCCTTTAGCATGTTCTGTGTGAGACTAACGTAGACTCTAGTTTGTTATAAAAAGAATGTAAACATGAGAG
Organism: Mobula hypostoma; assembly: GCF_963921235.1. Taxonomy (NCBI): domain Eukaryota; kingdom Metazoa; phylum Chordata; class Chondrichthyes; order Myliobatiformes; family Myliobatidae; genus Mobula; species Mobula hypostoma. Next base: position 87,454,288 of record NC_086103.1, on the reverse strand, counting down.
ACTTCAGATGCTGGAATCTGGAGAAAAAAAATAATCTGTTGGAGGAACTCAGTGGAATAAACAGCAAAAGGAATAGTTGATGTTTTGAGTTGAAGTTTTTCATCAGGACTAAGAGGAGGGGGAGTGGTCAGAGAGGAGCCAGTAAATCATTGGTAGACTGGGGAAGGGCAGATCAAGGTTTCACAGGATTCCTTTCCAAGTCATTTAAGGATTCCTCCACAGTTATCAAATGGGCTTTTAATTGTGGTTTATGTGTTCTGTGTGGTATATGTTTTGTGGGTCACAGGAATGTTGTTTCATTTGGTTGCATATATGTACTGTCAGATGACAATAAACTTGAACTTAACTCAATCTTATATCTTTTTTGCATTCTTTCCAAGACAATAACCTCATCAATTTTATCAATAACTTTACTGTTGGTTGCACAACCTATTATTGTTAAATCAAGAATAACTCCATCATATCCTGAGAATCCCTTCTGGGCCATATAAGGGGATATTGCAATGGCCTAGTAGAGTATCTGATGTTCCCCTGATTGAGTGAGATTCATAATTGTGCCTGTACTTTCTTGGAAGTTTGTGTAGATTCAGCATGTCACAAAAATCCAGATGAGGGCACCACAGTAGCGTAGTGGTTAGCATGATGCTGTTACCGCTCGGGGTGTCAGAGTTCAGTGTTCAATCCAGTGTCCTTTGTAAGGAGTCTCTATCCATCCACCATGTGGAATGCATGGGTTTTCTTCAAGTCCTCTGGTTTCCTCCCACAGTCCAAAAGATGTAACAGGTAGGTTAATTAATCATTGCAAATTGTCCTGTGATTAGGTTAGGGTTAATTGGAGTTGTCGGGGGTTGCCAGATGGTGCAGACCAAAGGGCCAGTTCCGCGCTGCATCTCTAAATCAAACAAACAAACAACTAAATACGTCGACAAACTTCTGTAAATGCACAGTAGAGAGTATCCAGACTGAATGTATCATCGCCTGGTATGAAAACACCAATGCCTAGGAATGGAAAAATCTACAGAAAGTGGTTGTTAGAGTCAGTGCAACAAAGGCAAACCTTCCCCACCATTAAGTGCATTTCAATGAAGTACTACCACAAGAAAGCTGGATCCATCATCAAAGGCCTCCACCATCCGGGCCATACCCTCTTCTCAATACTACTATCAGCAGGAGCTACAGACACTTTAGGTCCCACACCATCAGGTTCAGGAACAGTTATTATCCTACATCCATCAGGTTCCTGAACTGACATGGATGATTTAACTCTCTGTACTCTGAACAGTGAGTAAGTGTAATACTGAGACAGGAAATGCCTTCACCTCTGGGTAAACAAGTCAATGATTCAAATTCTAATCAAGACTAAACACATTGATGAAGGTAGAGCAGTAGATGTAGTGTATATGGATTTCAGCAAGGTATTTGATAAGGTACCCCATGCAATGTCATAAGGGGATGCATTGGTGGCGGACCCAAATGCAAGACACAGACACTGAAGGACTAGGAACCGGACTAGGTTTGTCAAGAAAGCAAGGGAAGTGGGGAAGAAAGGACATTGGACATTGACACAGGCCCTGGATGAGACCAGGATGCAGGGCTAGGGCTAGGACAGGGGCAAGAAAAACGGAACCCGGACAAGGAACTAGGAACAAGGAGCCTGGACTAGGGACACGGGACTCCGGAACTAGAGCCTGGACAAAGACCCAGAACCTGGGTCTTGGTTGGGACAAGGAACCCAGGTCTTGTTTGGGACTAGGAACCCGGGTCTTGGCTGGGACAAGGAACCCGGATCTTGGTTGGGACAAGGAACCCGGGTCTTGGTTGGGACAAGGAACCCGGGTCTTGGTTGGGACGAGGAACCCGGGTCTTGGTTGGGACTAGGAACCCGGGTCTTGGTTGGGACGAGGAACCCGGGTCTTGGTTGGGACGAGGAACCCGGATCTTGGTTGGGACGAGGAACCCGGGTCTTGGTTGGGACGAGGAACCCGGGTCTTGGTTGGGACGAGGAACCCGGGTCTTGGTTGGGACTAGGAACCCGGGTCTTGGTTGGGACTAGGAACCCGGGTCTTGGTTGGGACTAGGAACCCGGGTCTTGGTTGGGACTAGGAACCCGGGTCTTGGTTGGGACAAGGAACCTGGATCTTGACTCGGAACCAGAACCCGGGTTTAGGCTAGGACAAGACAGGGGCACAGGTTGTAGCGTGGATATAGGACTGGACATGAGACTCCTGGACAGGACAAGGGAACTCCAGCACCGGACGAGGGATCTCCAGCACAGGGCTGGGTGAGGTACTCCTTGGCTAGGCGAGGTACATGGACAGGACAAGACACATGGACAGGTAGAGAACACAAAGCCATGACTTGGCCTTGGGAGACAGGAACCTCGGAACCTCGGACTTGGTACTCAGAAACCTCGGAGCCTTGGTACTCAGGAACCTCGGAGCCTCAGACTTGGTACTCAGGAACCTCAGAGCCTCGGAGCCTCAGTACTCAGGAACTCCGGAGCCTCAGACTTGGTACTCGGGAACCTCCGAGCCTCGGACTTGGTACTCGGGAACCTCGGAGCCTCGGACTTGGTACTCGGGAACCTCCAAGCCTCAGACTTGAACACGGGAAACACGGAGACTTGGACTTGAACACTGGAACATGAAACCCAGAGCCAGGACCCCTCCTTGGGAGCAGGACGTAGGGCCAGGACTCGTACACAGCACACAGAGCCAGGACACCTTCCTTGGGAACAGGACCAAGGGCCGGGGCTCTTTCTATACACAGTACACTGAACACGAAGAGACAGTTCTCCACTCAGGGTAGCGGCAAACGGCTGGACCTACCCAGCGGAGGCGAGGATACAGAGACAGTTCCCAACTCAAGGTAGCGGCAAACGGCCGGACCTACCTAGCGAAGGCGAGAACACAAAGGGACAATTCCAAACAACGACAGGCTATTCCTTATCTTGACACAGAAAGGCCCCGGTCTTGATCCGGCGGTTGAACTTGACAGCGTTACAGACGAGGACGCAGGCAAGGCTTCAGGCGAAGGTTGCAGGCAAGGCTCCAGAAGGAAGGGGAAGGGAAGGAAACAGTCCAAACGAATGAAGCTGAACCCAGGAGCTATTTATGCAGCCAGCCCAAAATGAGAATCAGGTGCCTCAATTGAGGCACCACAACAGAACAAGGGTAAACCAGAAAACCTGAAATAAGGATCGATGGACCAGACCGTGAACCGGAATGCAGACTTCACGGACTGGACCATGACATGCAAGGCTTATTGAGAAAGTGAGCAGGCATGGGAGCCAAAAGGACATTGCTTTGTGGATCCAGAACTGGCTTGCCCACAGAAGGCAAAGAGTGGTTGTAGATGGATCATATTCTGCATGGAGGTCGGTGAGCAGTGGTGTGCCTCAGGGATCTGTCTGGGACCCCTACTCTTCACGATTTTTATAAATGACCTTGATGAGGAAGTGGAATGGATGGGTTAGTAAATTTGCTGATGACACAAAGGTTGGGGGTGTTTAGGATCGTGTGGAGGGCTGTCAGAGGTTACAATGGGACATTGATTGGATGCAGAATTGGGCTGAGAAGTGACAGATGGAGTTCAACCAAGATAAGTGTGAAGTGGTTCATTTTGGTAGGTCAAATATGATGGCAGAATATAGCATTAATGGTAAGACTCTTGGCAGTGTGGAGGATCAGAGGGATCTTGGGGACCAAAGCTACGCAGGTTGACTCTGTGGTTAAGAAGGCATATGGTGCATTTGTCTTCATCAACCACGGGATTGAGCTTAAGAGCCGGGAGGTAATGTTCCAGCTATATAGGACCCTGGTCAGACCCGATTTGGAGTACTGTGCTCAATTCTGGTCGCCTCACTACAGGAAGGACGTGGAAACCATAGAAGGGTGCAGAGGAGATTTACAAGGATGTTGCCTGAATTGGGGAGCATGCTTTATGAGAACAGGTTGACTGAACTTGGCCTTTTCTCCTTGGAGCGACAGAGGATGAGAGGTGACCTGATAGAGGTGTACAAGATAATGAGAGGCATTGATTGTGTGGATAGTCAGAAGCTTTTTCCCAGGGCTGAAATGGCTAGCACAGGAGGGCACAGTTTAAGGTGCTTGGAAGTAGGTACAGAGGAAATGTCAGGGGTAAGTTTTTTTTACGCAGAGAGTGGTGAGCACGTGGAATGAGCTGCCAGCGGAGGTGGTGGAGGCAGATACGATAGGGTCTTTTAAGAGATTCCTGGATAGGTACATGGAACTTAGAAAAATGGAGGGTTACGGGTAAGCCTAGATAGTTCTAAAGTAAGGGCATGTTAGGCACAGCTTTGTGGGCCAAAGGGCCTGTATTGTGCTGTAGGTTTTCTGCGTTTCTATGCTCCTAAGACGTCTGAGTGCAAATTTGAGCCGGTGTTCGCATTGTGGTTGTAAAAGGATGTTAGCCTGTAAATCTTCCTGATAAGATTTTGAACCAAGGCTCGTCTGTTCCTTTGGCAGATGTAAATAATCACACAATTTTAAAACAGATCAGATTATCCTCTACACATTCATAACCAATATACATTTTTCGCAAGATGTGGCTCAAAAATCTGTCCATCTAATCACAATAATATGGCTTTTAGTGGGATCTTGCTGACTGAAATAGCCTTCTGCATTTCCTGTGGTACAATGGTAATTGCAAAAATATGTCTTTGGTTTATAAAGGCTTGTGGTATGTCCTGATATGAAAACAATCTCTAGCAATTATGTAGTTTCTCCAAGGAGTGAAGATAATAGTGATGATGAGATGATGGTGTGTAGATTGGTAGAAGACGTGAAAGTCTCTTGATATATTACCCTATACAGAAAATTCTACCAATTTTTTTCCTGCACTTTCCTAGTTCTGTCACACTTCTGGTTTGGACACTTTCCCTGATGTGATGCTGTTCTGTTTGATCTTTATTATACTCTGTGTCGGCAAAGGATGAGTCAACAACTATTTGGATCATTTAAAACAGATCAGAACATACAGTATTCCCAATTTAACTTCTAATTCAAAATGTGAGCATTTAATGTAAAATTCCAACTAAGATTGCTTGATTACATCTGCTGTTCATCATCTCAATGCTGACAGATATTGTTAGCTCGTTACACCCAGTGTAAACTAGTCCATGTCTCACAGTCATCCAGAGTTTCTAATCCTTTACACAAAACACAGCATGAGTGCTTTCGCTTCACTGTCAATGGAATCACAACATTGTGAAGGGTTTCAATGCACAGAATCTCAAGTAAATTCTAAATATGCCAATGGACTCTTGCATTGCCTTCCAAAACTTTTGACTCCAATGTGACCCTAAAACAATTCTGTTAAATGTTGATACAGCATTCTGACAGCAGCTCTGGAACAGGCCATTTCACCCATCTCGTCCATGCCAACCATCAAGTGCCCATCTGCACTAGTGAGATGTAGGATTCTGCCTCCAAGCAGATGGCTTCTGGGTGGTTTAAGGTCACCAAGTAAAGAGCCATAAAGCAAAAGAGAAGCATGTGTGGATCTAGACCAGAATTTACTGAGATCTCCATGAAGTAATTACCCCATAGTCCCACACTTGACCCTGTCAACAATTGGGCATCAGGGGCTGCATCATGGTTGAAGATGGCTACCACTTTCTCACTACAAGGGATTGCCTTTAATCTGCACAAAACCTGTGGAAATGTTGCTGCTGGATGCTCCATCCACCTTAGCATATCCAGTCAGGTATTTTATTCAGCGTCGAGGTAGTAGTGGGGGACCAGGAAATAGTGGATAAGCTAAATAAGTATTTACATCCATCGTCACTATGGAAGACACTAGCAGTGTGGTGGAGTTCAAGAGTGTCATGGGGTAGAAATGAGTACAATTGTTTTTACTAGGGAGAAAGTGCTTGGGAAGCTGAAAGACCTGAAGGTAGATAAGTCACCTGGACCAGATGGAATACACCCCAGGGTTCTGATAGAGGCAGCTGAAGAGATTGTGGACGCATTAGTAATGACCTTTCTAGAATCACCAGATTCTAGAATGGTTCCAGAGGATTGTAAAATTGCAAATGTCAGTCCACTCCTTCAAGAAAAGAGGGTGGCAGACCAAAGGAAATTATAGGCCAGTTAGCTTCACCTCACAGGTTGGGAAAATGTTACAGTCGATTGTTAAGGATGGGGTCTCAAGATACTTGGAGGTGCATGATAAAATAAGCCTAAGTCAGCATGGTTTCTTAAAGGAAAATTCTTGCCTGACAAATCTGTTGCAAGTCTTGGAGGAAACAACAATTCGGATCGACAAAGGAGAATCAGTGGATGCTGTGTACTTTGATTTTCAGAAGGCTTTTGACAAGGTGCCACACATGAGGCTGCTTAACAAGATAAGAGCCCATGGGGTATTACAGGAAAGATACTGGCATGGACAGAGAATTAGCAGGCAGCAAGTGGGAATAAAGAGTACCTTTTCTGGTTGGCTCCCAGTGACTAATGTTGTTCCACAGGGGTCGGTGTTGGGACCGTTTTTTACGTTTTATGGCAATGATGGAATTGATGGCTTTGTGGCCAAGTTTGCAGCCGATACTAAGATAGGTGCAGGTAGTGCTGAGGAAACAGGAGGTTGCAAAAGCACTTAGATCAGAAGAATAGCCAAGAAGTGGCAGATGAAAATAGTGCAGGAAAGTGTATAATCATACACTATGGTAGAAAGAACAAAGGCATCGACTATTTTCTAAGCAGGCAGAAAATTCATAAATCCAAGATGCAAAGGGACTTGGGAGTCCTTGTGCAGGATCCCCTAAAAGTTAACTTGCAGGCTGAGTCAGTGGTGAGGGAGACAATGCATTGTTAGCATTCATTTCGAGAGGACTAGAATATATAGAACACAGAACATAGAATAGTACAGCACAGTACAGGCCCTTCGGCCCACAATGTTGTGCCGACCCTCAAACCCTGCCCTCCATATAAGCCCCCACCTTAAATTCCTCCATATACCTGTCTAGTAGTCTCTTAAACTTCACGAGTATATCTGCCTCCACCACTGACTCAGACAGTGCATTCCACGCACCAACCACTCTCTGAGTAAAAAACTTTCCTCTAATATCTCCCTTGACCTTCCCACCCCTTACCTTAAAGCTATGTCCTCTTGTATTGAGCAGTGGTGCCCTGGGGAAGAGGCACTGGCTATCCACTCTATCTATTCCTCTTATTATCTTGTACACCTCTATCATGTCCCCTCTCATCCTCCTTCTCTCCAAAGAGTAAAGCCCTAGCTCCCTTAATCTCTGATCATAATGCATACTTTCTAAACCAGCATCCTGGTAAATCTCCTCTGTACCCATTCCAATGCTTCCACATCTTTCCTGTAGTGAGGTGACCAGAACTGGACACAGTACTCCAAGTGTGGCCTAACCAGAGTTTTATAGAGCTGCATCATTACATCGCGACTCTTAAACTCTATCCCTCGACTTATGAAAGCCAACACCCCATAAGCTTTCTTAACTACCCTATCCACCTGTGAGACAACTTTCAGGGATCTGTGGACATGTACCCCGAGATCCCTCTGCTCCTCCACACTACCAAGTATCCTGCCATTTACTTTGTACTCCGCCTTGGAGTTTGGAGTTTGTCCTTCCAAAGTGTTCCACCTCACACTTCTCCAGGTTGAACTCCATCTGCCACTTCTCAGCCGACTTCTGCATCCTATCAACGTCTCTCTGCAATCTTTGACAATCCTCTACACTATCTACAACACCACCAACCTTTGTGTCATCTGCAAACTTGCCAACCCACCCTTCTACCCCACATACAGGTCGTTAATAAAAATCATGAAAAGTAGAGGTCCCAGAACAGATTCTTGTGGGACACCACTAGTCACAATCCTCCAATCTGAATGTACTCCCTCCACCACCACCCTCTGCCTTCTGCAGGCAAGCCAATTCTGAATCCACCTGGCCAAACTTCCCTGGATCCCATGCCTTCTAACTTTCTGAATAAGCCTACTGTGTGGAACCTTGTTGAATGCCTTACTAAAATCCATATAGATCACATCCACTGCACTAGCCTCATCTATATGCCTGGTCAGCTCCTCAAAGAACTCTATCAGGCTTGTTAGACACGATCTGCCCTTCACAAAGCCATGCTGACTGTCCCTGATCAGACCATGATTCTCTAAATGCCCACAGATCCTATCTCTAAGAATCTTTTCCAACACCTTTCCCATCACAGACGCAAGGCTCACTGGTCTATAATTACCCGGACTATCCCTACTACCTTTTTTGAACAAGGGGACAACATTCGCCTCCCTCCAATCCTCTGGTACCATTCCTGTGGACAACGAGGACATAAAGATCCTAGCCAGAGGCTCAGCAATTTCTTCTCTCGCCTCGTGGAGCAGCCTGGGGAATATTCCGTCAGGCCCCGGGGACTTATCTGTCCTAATGTATTTTTAACAACTCCAACACCTCCTCTCCCTTAATATCAAAATGCTCCAGAATATCAACCTCACTCATTTTGTCCTCACCATCATCAAGTTCCCTCTCATTGGTGAATACCAAAGAGAAGTATTCATTGAGGACCTTGCTCACTTCCACGGCCTCCAGGCACAGCTTCCCACCTTTATCTCTAATCGGTCCTACCTTCATTCCTGTCATCCTTTTTTCCTTCACATAATTGAAGAATGCCTTGGGGTTTTCCTTTACCCTACTCGCCAAGGCCTTCTCATGCCCCCTTCTTGTTCTTCTCAGCCCCTTCTTAAGCTCCTTTCTTGCTTCCCTATATTCCTCAATAGACCCATCTGATCCTTGCTTCCTAAACCTCATGTATGCTGCCTCCTTCCACCTGACTAGATTTTCCACCTCACTTGTTCTTTCACCCTACCATTCTTTATCCTCCTCACGGCGACAAATTTATCCCTAACATCCCGCAAGAGATCTCTAACCATCGACCACATATCCATAGTACATTTCCCTGCAAAAACATCATCCCAATTCACACCCGCAATTTCTAGCCTTAAGCCTCATAATTTGCCTTTCCCTAATTAAAAATGTTCCTGTCCTCTCTGATTCTATCCTTTTCCATGATAATGCTAAAGGCCAGGGAGCGGTGGTCACTGTCCCACAGATGCTCACCCACTGAGAGATCTGTGACCTGACCCGGTTCATTACCTAGTACTAGATCTAGTATGGCATTCCCCCGGTCGGCCTGTCCACATACTGTGACAGGAATCCGTCCTGGACACACTTAACAAACTCTGCCCCATCTAAACCCTTGGAACTAATCAGGTGCCAAACAATATTAGGGAAGTTAAAGTCACCCATGATAACAACCCTGCTATTTTTGCACCTTTCCAAAATCTGCCTCCCAATCTGCTCCTCTGTATCTCTGCTGCTACCAGGGGGCCTATAGAATACCCCCAATAGAGTAACTGCTCCCTTCCTGTTCCTGACTTCCACCCATATTGACTCAAAAGAGGATCCTGCTACATTACCCACCCTTTCTGTAGCTGTAATAGTATCCCTGACCAGTAATGCCACCCCTCCTCCCCTTTTTCCACCCTCTCTATCCCTTTTAAAGCAGTGAAATCCAGGAATATTGAGAATCCATTCCTGCCCTGGCACCAGCAAAGTCTCTGTAATATAAAAGCAAGAATGTAATGCTGAGGCTTTATAAGGCACTGGTGAAGCCTCACTTGGTGTATTGTGAGCAGTTTTGGGCCCCTTATTAGATTAGATTAGATTAGATAACATTCAATTTTATTGTCATTGTGCTGGGTACAGATACAAAGCCAATGAAATGCAGTAAACATCTGACCAGAAATGCAAAGAATAGTGTTATTTACAAAATAACTGTGAATAAAAAGTAAGTGCTACAGCACACAAATATAAAAGTACTGAGACAGTAGAATACGGGTGCAATACTGCTTAGCGCTGTGATATGAGGTTCAGCAGGGTCACAGCCTCAGAGAAGAAGCTCTTCCTGTGCCTGCTGGTGTGGGAGCAGAGGCTCCTGTAGCACCTACCGGATGGGAGGAGAGTAAAAAGTCCATGGTTAGAGTGAGATGCATCCTTGATAATGCTTTACGCCTTGCCCAGGCAGCGTTTATGGTAGATGTTCTCACTGATGGACAATTGAGTGCTGATAATCTGCTGGGCAGTTTTCAGAACATGCTGGAGTGCTTTGCGGTCCAATACGGGACAATTGCCATACCTGAGATGCAGTTGGTGAGTATGCTCTCAATGGTACAGCGGTAAAAGTCCACCAGTATCCTGGGACAGAGGTGAGCTTTCTTCATGCTCTGCAGGAAATAAAGGCGCTGTTGTGCCTTTTTGATCAGGATGGAGGAGTTCAGGGACCAGGTGAGATCCTCGGAAATGTGGACACCAAGGAATTTGAAGCTTGATACACGCTCCACTACAGCTCCGCTGATGTAGATGGGGACATGAGTGTGGCTGCTAGCATGATCTCCTTGGTCTAAGAAAGGATGGGCTTTTTCTGTCTGAGAAAGGATGGGCTGACATCGGAGAGGGTTCAGAGGAGGTTCGTGTAAATGCTTCCAGGAATGAAAGGGTTAACAAATTTTCATGGCTCTGGGCCTGTACTCTTTGAAATTTAGAAGAATGGTGGAGATCTCATGAAACCTATCAAAGATTAAAAGGCCTAGATAGAGTGGATGTGGAGAGTCTTGTAGCAGAGGGTACAGATTCAGAATAGAAGGACATCCATTTCGAACAGAGAAAGGAGGAATTTCTTTAGCTAGAGTGTGGTTAATCTGTGGAATTCATTGCCATGGGTGTCTATGGAGGCCAGCTCATTAGGTGGAGGTTGATAGGCCTTTGATTAGTCAGGGCATTCAAGATTAGCGGGCTGGTGGCGCAACAACATCAGCGCTGGGCTCCAGCGCGAAGGTTCCCGAGTTCGAACCCAGTCGGGCCGCTCCCGGGCACGCTTTCCATCCATCCCAGATTGAGATTCGAGCTCGCAACTCGGCCTTGTAAAATAAAAACTGTGCTGTGAGAAGGACGTGGGGGACCACTCACAGAATCTCTCCTCCAAGACAACTACTTGAAAAAACGTGGTCGCCGAGGCTCTGGCAGAGTATGGGACAAAAAAAATTCAAGATTACGGGAATAAGGCAGCAGAAGGGGTTTGAGAGGGAAAATTGATTAGGCGTGATGAAATGGCAGCGCAGACTCATGGCCTAATTCTACTCTTATATCTTATGATCATATTCTATTATTTTGTTCTCTGTCTTCTGTAGACCACGAATCACGGCCCTAATTTGTTCTCTGGTGCACACCGCGTCAGTGATGCTGCCATTCAGTGAAATGACACTTGTGCCCTTTTTGAGCCCACGCTGGTTATCTGACATTTGTGTTGAATGTTATATCCACCTGAGCAAGTGACTGCGTATGTGGTTGCTTCTTATCCGTACTGTCTGGAGCTTCTCCTGCGCTATCCAGACTCATCTGAAGAATGATAAAAGGAGAAGGGTATATTTGTGTTGCAGATTAAGGGGTGCATGCTTGCACTGTCTGAGCTTGCAAACCAAAAGTAAGTATCACATGTAAGATAGGATTGGTCATGTTACTTTTGATGGTTTTGTTCATTCTGTGCCATGTTCATGATTGTTCTTGGCAAATTTTTCTACAGAAGTGGTTTGCTTTTGCCTTCTGTTGGGCAGCGCCTTTACAGGATGGGTGAGCCCAGCCATTATCAATACTCTTCAGAGATTGTCTGCTTGGTGTCAGTGGTCATGTAACCAGGACTTGTGATATGCACTAGCTGCTCATACGACCATCCACTACCTGTCTCATGGCTTCATGTGGCCCTGATTGGGGCCTAAGCAGGTGCTACACCTTGCCCAAGGGTGACCTTCAGGCTAGTGGAGGGAAGGAGTGCCTTACATCTCCTATGGTAGAGACATACCTCCACCGTGCCACCCCTTGATAGTTTTAGACCCAGCAGGACCATAGTTTCCACAAGTCTTCCCAACAATGGGCATGCTTAGTGTGAAGGTGTAGAGAAGTGAATGACTGTTAGGTACGAGTCCTGCTTCATAGAGAATCTTAATGGCTTAGTGATAGTTGATAGGGTCACCAAACTCACTGGTGAAATCTCTCCATAGGTACCAACGCTACTCTCAGGAATGGTATTTCTAAAGGGACCGAAACTTCTCCTGCTCTAAGTCTCACCAAAGGCCCTGGCATTTCTCTAGATTCTAGTAGTTCTCCATTCATTTTAAATTTACTTTTTCCAAAAGAATCAAAATCAGGTATAGAAACATAGAAAACCTACAGCACAATACAGGCCCTTCGGCCCACAAAGCTGTGCTAAACATTTGCTTACCTTAGAAATTACCTAGGGTTACCCATAGCCCTCCATTTTTCTGAGCTCCATGTACCTGTCCAGGAGTCTCTTGAAAGATCCTGTCGTATCTGCCTCCACCACCATCACCAGCAGCTTATTCCACGCACTCACCCCTCTCTGTGTAAAAAACTTACCCTGACATCTCTTCTGTACCTTCTTCCAAGCACATTAAAACAGTGCCCTCTCATGCTAGCCATTCCAGCCCTGGGAAAAAGCCTCTGACTATCCAAACGATCAATGCCTCTCATCATCTAATACACCTCTATCAGGTCGCCTCTCACCCTCCGATCAGGTCACCTCTCCTCTCCGTATGAGGTATGTTTTTCTACTAATAATCCTGATTCTGTGTCGACATATCCCTAGAGTCATGTCCCTCCAAAGGCACTGAAACCTCTCTGGGAGAGGGTCAATCCCTGCAAACAGGCGCTGGGCCTTAGCCACAGCGTTGACCCCATGGTTCTCTGCTGTCGCGACCTTCTCAGAATTTTGCTCCTTTTCAAATGCTGCAGAAAGTAGTGAACACATTCACCATGGTTACATCCCTCCCCACCACTGACAACATCTAAAGAGGGTGTTGTCTCAAGAAGATGGGATCTATCTATCGAGCATCCCCACCATCCAGATCATGCCATCTTTTCACAGCTAACATCAGGCTGGAGGTACAGAAGCCTGAGTTTGCTTTCCTACAGCTAGCAGGTTCCTGAACTGAGCCACAAAACCCTAACGCTACCTTAGCAATGGAACACTAGTTGCTCCTCTTGCACTAGAGAGTTGTCCTTGATTGCATCTTTTTTTACACTAAGCTTTTTCACTATATGGTATAATTTTATATAATTTCTATATAATCTATGTACTGTGATGCAGGCAACTTTTCATTGTATCCGTATCTCATTGTAATTGTGCAGATGTCAATAAACAACTTGACTTAACTCACACTTCTCTGGTTCAAATTCCATTTGCCACTTTCTGCCCAATAATTAGACCTTCTATATCCACCTGACATGCAAGGCTTTCCTCAAAGTCACTCACATATGCACTTCTTGTATCAACTGCAAACATCTTAACAGCTATCCAGTCACCGAAGATTAACCTTGCCCTCCAAATCCTGAGCCAGTTTTAGGTCCAAGTTTTTTTTTCTCTTCTGGGCATTTACTTTTTGACCAGACTAACATGCTGGACCTTGTGCAAACCCCTGTTAAACTCCATGAGACTACATCAAAACCACTTTCCCTGTCCAGCTTATTTGCTTCAAAAGCTTAAATCTAATTCCCCAAACCAATGATTATTTGGAAGGAGCTGACAGTGGAGGTGGTGGAGACAGATACAACTACAACACTTGAAAGGCATTTGCTCACATATTTACACAAGAACAACATTAAATACCCTCCAAACCTCCAGGACCTCACCTATGGCTAAGGACGTCTTAAACATCTCTGTTAGGGCCTCTGCAACTTCTGCACAAGATTTGAGGGAGCACCTTCTCAGGCCCTGGGGATCTGGCCATCCTAATTTCCATCAAGACAGCAAACACCTCCTCCTACATAATCTGTATATGGTCCATGGCCTCACTACTGTTTTGCCTCACCTCTGTAAACTCTGTGTACATCCCCTGAGTAAACAAAAATTCCAAAAATAATCAATCTCTTTTGCCTCCATTCACAGATCTTCAAGATCTCTGATCTTCAAGAGAACCAGTTTTGCCCTTTGCTATCTTTTTGCTTTTGAAGGGCCGAGATGGCCTGTTTCCGTGCTGTTATATATATATCTGTAAAAGCCCTTGGGATTCTCCTTCACCTTGTCTGTCAGAGAAACTGCATGCCTTCTTTTAGCCCTCCTGGTTTCCCTTTCAAGTGTTCTCTTGCATCTCTTACACTCCTCAACTACCTCGCTTGTTCCTTGTTGCCGATACCTGCTATGCTCCTCATTCTTCTCCTTTACTAGGATCTCCATATCTGTCAAAAAACTATGATTCTCCAAACCTGTTATCCTTGCTGTTTATTCCAACAGGAAAATATAAACTCCATAATCTCAAAACTTAACTTTTGAACGCTTCCCATTTACCAAGCTCACCTTTGCCAGAAAATCAACTATCCCAATTCACACTTGCCAGATCCTTTTTGTTATCACCAAAACTAGCCTTTTTCCAATTTAGAATTCCATTCTGAGGACCAGACCTATCCTTCTTCATATTTATCTTGAAACTAATGGCACTATGATCACTAGATCCAAAGTGTTCCCCTACACATACTTTTGTCCTATAGGAGATCCTGTATCGCACTCTTTGTAGTTGAGACCTCTATATATTGATTAAGAAAACTTCCCTGAACTCATTTGACAAACTCTATCCCATCCAGCAGTATGGCAGTCCCAGTCAATACGTGGAAAGTTAAAATCACCTATTATCACATTCTTATGTTACTTGTGACAGTCTGCAACTCTCTACAAATTTGCTCCTCTGAATCCTGCTGAATATTGGATGTCCCAATGATCCAAAAATTTAAATCCGCTCCTCACGGGCCATCTCCTAAGGTACATGTTAAGCTGCATTATCTTCCTATTCCTGGCCTCCCTAGAGCATGTGTAGCCACTCTGGATCAGAGATCAAAACACTGGAGGTCCTGCTCTTTAATATAGCATCTAACTCCCTGAAGTCACTTTGCAGGATCTTGTGACCCTTCCCACCCATGTCATTAGCATCTATTACAACCTTACATTCCTTGCAGCTTTCTGCAATCTCTCTACAATTTTGCTCCTCTAAATCCCACTGACTATCAAGTGGTCTATAATATAATCCCAAAAATATGGTTATCCCTTTCTTATTCCTCAGTTCCACCCATATAGCCTCAGTAGATGAACTCTCCAGTCTGTCCTGCCTGAGCACTGCTGTGACATTTTCCCTGACCTGCAATCCACCTGTCCCCTTTTAATCTCTCTCTCTCCCTCATGTCTTAAACAACAGAACCCTGGTACATTAACTACCAATCCATAAGACCGTAAGACATAGGAGCAGAATTAGGCCATTCAGCACATGAAGCTTGCATCATGGCTGATCGCGGATCCCACTCAGCCCTATACACCTGTCTTCTCGCCATATCCTTTAATCCCCCAATCAATCAGGAAACTATCATCTTCTGCCCACGGACTTGGCCTCCACCACAGTCTGTGACAGAGCATTCTACAGATTCACTACTCCCTGGCTAAAAAAAAATTCCTCCTTACCCCATTTTAAAAGGTCGACCCTCAATTTTAAGGCTGTACCCTCTAGTTCTGGATATCCCCACCATAGGAACCATTCTCTCCACATCCACCATATCTAGTCCTTCTAACTTTCAGTAGGTTTCAATGAGATCCCCACGCAGCCTTCTAAATTCCAGTGAGTACAGGCCCAAAGCTGCCAAACACTCCTCATATGTTAACCCCTTTGTTCCTGGAATCATTCTCATGAACCTCCTCTGGACTCTCTCCAATGACAGCACATCCTTTCTGAGATCTGGGGTCCAAAACTGTTGATAATACTCTAAGTTAGGCCTGACTCATACTGACCTCTGAGAAACATCTCTATTCACCAGCAGCCAACCAGAAAAAGCCCCATTTATTCCCACTCACTGTCAGCTGCCTGTCAGCCATTCCTCTATCCATGCCAGTATCTTTCCTCCAAATAGCATAGGAATTTATCTTGTTAAGCAGCCCCATGTATGGCATCTTATCAAACATCTCCTGAAAATATAATTTAATGACATCCACTCCCTTTCCTTTGTCCAGCCTGCTTGCTGCTTCCTCGGAGAACTCAAACAGATTTGTCAGGCGAGATTTCCCTTCACAGAAACCATGTTCATTTTGACTTATTTTATCATTAGTCTCCAAGTACCCCGAAACCTCATCCTTAATAATAGACCCTAACACTTTCCCAACCACTAAGGTTAGGCTAACAGACCTATAATTTCCTTTATTTTACCTTTCTCCCTTCTTAAAGAGTGGAGTGACATTTGCAATCTTCCAATCCTCGGGAACCAGCCAGAACAAAGTGATTCTTGAAAGATCATGACCAATGCTCTTCAGCAACTCCTCTCAAGACGCTGGATGTAGTCCATCTGGGCCAGGTGACTTATCCACCTTAAGACCTTTGAGTTTGCCTAGCACTTTTTCCTTTGTAATAACATTGGCACTCTCTCCTGCTTTCTGATACTAATGGACCTCTGGCACACTGCTATTGACTTCCACAGTGAACTCACAGTACACATTAAGTTCATCTGCCATTTTTTTGTCCCCCATTACTACCTCACCAGTCTCATTTTCTAGTGGTCCAATATCAACTCTCACCTCCCTTTTATTCCTTACCTAACTGAAAAAACATTTGTTATCCTGCTTTATATTATTGGCTAGTTCACCCTCATATTTCATCTTCTCCCTTCTTATAGCTTTTTTAGCGTTCTTTTGTTAGATTTTAAAGCTTCCAAATCATCCAACTTCCCACTCACTTTGCTACCTTATATGCCCTTTCCTTGGCTTTTATGCAGTCCTTAACTTCCTTTGTCAGCTACATTTGAAGTTAATAACTCATCTCTTTCTACCAGGCCACAAACTTATGATGATGATAATAATAATATTATAATAACACACCCTTGATGAGTTATTAACTTCAAACTTTCTGCATAATCACTCAAAGAGTTGAACTGCATGTTCATGTAATGAGAGCTGTATAACTCAAACACGAGGAATTCTGCAGATGCTGGAAATTAAACCAACACACATCAAAGTTGCTGGTGAACGCAGCAGGCTAGGCAGCATCTCTAGGAAGAGGTACAGTCGACGTTTCAGGCCGAGACCCTTCGTCAGGACTAACTGAAGGAAGAGTTAGTAAGAGATTTGAAAGTGGGAGGGGGAGGGGGAGATCCAAAATGATAGGAGAAGACAGGAGGGGGAGGGATGGAGCCAAGAGCTGGACAGGTTATTGGCAAAAGGGATACGAGAGGATCATGGGACAGGAGGTCCGGGGAGAAGGAAAAGGGGGAAGGGGGGGAAAAACCCAGGGGATGGGCAAGGGGAATAGTCAGAGGGACAGAGGGAGAAAAAGGAGAGTGAAAGAAAGAATGTGTGTATAAAAATAAATAACAGATGGGGTACGAGGGGGAGGTGGGGCATTAGTGGAAGTTAGAGAAGTCGATGTTCATGCCATCAGGTTGGAGGCTACCCAGATGGAATATAAGGTGTTGTTCCTCAAATCTGAAAGTGGCTTCATCTTGACAGTAGAGGAGGCCGTGGATAGACATGTCAGAATGGGAGTGGGATGTGGAATTAAAATGTGCGGCCACTGGGAGATCCTGCTTTCTCTGGCGGACAGAGCATAGGTGTTCAGCAAAACAATCTTCCAGTCAGCGTCGGGTCTCGCCAATATATGGAAGGCCACATCGGGAGCACCGGACACAGTATATCACCCCAGCCGACTCACAGGTGAAGTGCCACCTCACCTGGAAGGACTGTTTGGGGCCCTGAATGGTGGTAAGGGAGGAAGTGTAAGGACATGTGTAGCACTTGTTCCGCTTACACGGATAAGTGCCAGGAGGGAGATCAGTGGGGAGGGATGGGGGGGGAACGAATGGACAAGGGAGTCACGTAGGGAGCGATCCCTACGGAAAGCAGAGAGAGTGGGGGAGGGAAAGATGTGCTTAGTTGTGGGGTCCCGTTGGAGGTGGCGGAAGTTACAGAGAATAATATATTGGACGCAGAAGCTGGTGGGGTGGTAGGTGAGGACCAGGGGAACCCTATTCCTAGTGTGGTGGCGGGAAGATTGAGTGAGAGCAGATGTGCGTGAAATGGGGGAGATGCGTTTGAGAGCAGAGTTAACGGTGGAGGAAGGGAAGCCCCTTTCTTTAAAAAGGGAGGACATCTCCCTCGTCCTGGAATGAAAAGCCTCATCCTGAGAGCAGATGCGGCGGAGACGGAGAAATTGCTAGAAGGGGATGGCACTTTTGCAAGAGACAAGGTGAGAAGAGGAATAGTCCAGATAGCTGTGAGAGTCAGTAGGCTTATAGTAGACATCAGTAGATAAGCTGTCTCCAGAGGTAGAGACAGAAAGATCTAGAAAGGAGAGGGAGGTGTCGGAAATGGACCAGGTAAACCTGAGGGCAGGGTGAAAGTTGGAGGCAAAGTTAATAAAGTCAGCGAGCTCAGCATGCGTGCAGGAAGCAGTGCCAATGCAGTCGTCGATGTAGTGACGGAAAAGTGGGGGACAGACACCAGAATAGGTTCGGAACATAGATTGTTCCACAAAGCCAACAAAAAGGCAGGCATGGCTAGGACCCATACGGGTGCCCATAGCTACACCTTTAGTTTGGAGGAAGTGGGAGGAGCCAAAGGAGAAATTATTAAGAGTAAGGACTAATTCCGCTAGACAGAGCAGAGTGGTGGTAGAGGGGAACTGATTAGGGCTGGAATCCAAAAAGAAGCGGAGAGCTTTGAGACTATCCTGATGGGGAAGTATATAGGGACTGGACATCCATGGTGAAAATAAAGCGGTGGGGTCCAGGGAACTTAAAATCATCGAAAAATTTAAGAGCGTGAGAAGTGTCACGAACATAGGTCGGAAGGGATTGAACGAGGGGTGATAAAACCGTGTCGAGGTATGCAGAAACGAGTTTGGTGGGGCAGGAGCAAGCTGAGACAATAGGTCGGCCAAGACAGGCAGGTTTGTGGATCTTGGGTAGGAGGTAGAAACGGGAAGTGCGAGGTGTGGGAACTATAAGGTTGGTAGCAGTGGATGGGAGATCCCCTGAGTGGATAAAGTCGTTGATGGTGTGGGAGACAATGGCCGGGTGCTCCTTAGTGGGGTCACGATCGAGGGGTAAATAAGAGGAGGTATCCGCGAGTTGTCGCTGTGCCTCGGCAAGGTAGAGGTCAATACGCCAGACTACAACAGCACCCTCCTTATCAGCGGGTTTAATAATAAGGTTAGGATTAGTGCGGAGGGAGTGGAGAGCAGAGCGTTCCGAAGGAGTGAGGTTGGAATGGGGACAAGGTGCGGTGAAGTCGAGACGGTTGATGGCCCGTCGGCAGTTAGCGATAAAGAGATCCAAAGCAGGCAGAAGACCAGAGCGGGGTGTCCATGAAGAGGAGGAGGGTTGAAGACGGGAGAAGGGGTCATCGGTGGGGGTGGAAGCAGGATCTCCCAGTGGCCACACATTTTAATTCCACATCCCATTCCCATTCTGATATGTCTATCCACGGCCTCCTCTACTGTAAAGATGAAGCCACACTCAGGTTTGAGGAACAACACCTTAGATTCTGACTGGGTAGCCTCCAACCTGATGGCATGAGAATTGGCTTCTCTAACTTCCACTACTGCCCCACCTCCCCCTCGTACCCCATGCGTTATTTATTTTTATACACACATTCTTTCTCTCTCTCTCCTTTTTCTCCCTCTGTCCCTCTCACTATACCCCTTGCCCATCCTCTGGGATTCCCCCCCTCCTCCCTGGACCTCCTGTCCCATGATCCTCTCATATCCCTTTTGCCAATCACCTGTCCAGCTCTTGGCTCCATCCCTCCCCCTCCTGTCTTCTCCTATCATTTTGGATCTTTCTCTCCCCCTCCCACTTTCAAATCTCTTACAAGCTCTTCCTTCAGTTAGTCCTGACGAAGGGTCTCGGCCTGAAACGTCGACTGTACCTCTTCTTAGAGATGCTGCCTGGCCTGCTGCATTCATGAGCAACTTTGATGTGTGTTGCTGTATAACTCATCTCCTTCTACGAACTTATCAATCACGCATGCTGTGGACACTTTCTGGAGGTCCAAGATCCGTATGCTCCACGACCGCTGGACTAAGTGTGTAAATATAGGAGGGGACTATGTTGAAAAATAAATGCGCTAGGTTTTCTAAAATTGACTCCTTCTACCTTAGGCCACGAAAGCAAACTACCCGCAAGGATATTGGTCTACTTTGAATTCAAGTGCAACGCATCCCTTTTGTACAGGTCACAAACTGCCCCAGAAGAGGTCCCAATTATCCAGAAATCTGAATCCCTGCCCCCTGCTCCCCTGCTTCAGCCACACATTTATCTGCCACCTCATTCTATTCGTATCCTCGCTGTCGCATAGCACAGGCAGCAATCCGAGGGTTACTGCCTTTGAGGTCCTGCTTCTCAGTTTTCTTCCTAATTCCCTTTATTCTTTCTTTTTCAGGGCCTCCTCCCTTATTCTACCCATGTCTACCAATAAGTACAGAAACATCACGGATCCTGGCACCTGGGAAGTAAACTACCATCCGTGTTTCCTTTTCACACCCACAGAATCACCACCTGTCCCCCTGACTACAGAGTCCCCTATTACTGCTGCCATCCTCTTCAGTTCCCTACCCTTCTGAGCCACAGGCCCAGACTCAGTGCCAGAGGCACGGACGCTGTTGCTTCCCCCAGGTAGGTCGTTTCCCCCCCCCCCCGCAATAGTCTTCAAAATGGAGTACTTATTGTAGAGGGGGACAGCCACAGGGATGCTCTCCACCATCTGACGTTCTTCCTTCCTACTCCTGACAGGCACCCATTTATCTGTCTCCTATAGCCTTGGGGTGACTACCTTCCTGTAGTTCCTGTCTATCACTGCTACACTTTCACAAGCCGAAGGTCATCCCTAACACAGTCTCTAAGTAGCTGGATCTTGACACGTCTTGTGCAGATGTGGCCATCAGGGAGGCCGGGAGTCTCCAGGAAATCCTACACCTGACACCCAGAACAGAACACTGGCTCTGCAGACATACCCGCTATTCTCTCTAGAGTTAAATAAGAAATAAGAAATGAACTTACCTATGCTCTGTCTCAGACAACAACGATGACGACCTCCCCCTTAATGGCACACTAGGCAGTACCTCTCTTTTGTAGAGATTGGGTTTTCAAAGCCCTTTGCTGGACCTGAGCAGGAACGCTTCTGTTGCATCTGTACGGTACTCCAATCAAAGACTCCTGTCGAGAAACTTCCTGCTTTTGAAAGTCCTTTGCCGGACCTACGCAGGAACGCTTCTGTTCCGTCTGCACAGTACTCCAATCAAATTCATTTGTGCCCCTCCTGCAACCATATCTTACTAATGGCTACAATAGCATACTTTCACATGCTGATCCATGCTCCAGGCTTATCAGCATTTCCTACAACACTTCTTGCATTGAAACAGACGCAACTCAGAACATTATTCCCACCACGCTCAACCTTTTGATTCCTGCCTTTTGTATGTAGGTCAAAAAATATTCTTTCCCCACAACCACTCCTCTATCACCTCTGGCACATCAGTTCCCAATCCTTGCAACTCTAGTTTGAATCACCCCTCCCCTCAGCCCGGTGCCATTGAAACTCCTATCACCTCCTTCCCTTCAGAATCACAGAGCCTGACTCAGTACTGGATACCTGACCACTGTGTGCTAGGTCAACCCCTGTCTCTCCAGTCAATCAACCCCTCAGCCTCCCGAATTATTCAGGGTTCATCCAGCTCCAGCTTCAATTCTGTAACATGGTCTGCAAAGGCTACAGCTGGATGCAGTGTCTGAGCAATATCCTCTCACATTTCCTCTCTTTATTGCTTGTACATCGCCATGGAGGCGCAACATAAAGATCCTTACTCCCTTGGATTTAAGAAATAAAGAAATACAGATGATTGTTGTAGGTGTAGTTGTCAGGAATACTGCCTTCCCACACCCCACAAGAGGAGCATTCCACGGTCCTGCCTGCATTCACACTGCTCTAACTGTGCAATAAGAGAGAAAGTTACCTGAAATCTTCCGATAGCCTCTGCCACTCCTCACCAATGCCTCTCTGGACTGAAACCTCACTTCCCCACTCTGACACTGGCCTACTTACACAATGGCACTCCCACAATGGCAGCTCCACTTAAATCTAACTTCTTTTTATTGTCCCTTGCCGAGTGCCTCATTACCCCACAATCTGTGGTGCACAAAATGGCCCGACTGCCCCACTCGATTATTTTCAAATGTCGCTCCCACAATGCACAATCAATCTAACGGCTCCTTGTGTTCTCTGGCATGCAGAATATCCCAACTGCCCCCACTTGCTTCTTTTCAAATGTTAGTCCTGCTATTCAACATCAATCCAATGGCTCTAAGTGATCTATGCATATTATAACCTTGAAAAAGTCTATAGGTACTGGAAATCCAAAGCAACACATACAAAATGCTGGAGGAACTCAGCAGGTCAGGCAGTATCTATGAAAGTGAATAAACAGTTGATTTTTCAGGCCAAGACCCTTCTTTGGGACTTGTACATATGACAAAAAACACAACTTTGACTTTGATTTCAGCATAGGAGAAAGGCCTACACTGAACAATTATTCATAGTAAATAATGAATATCTTAACATTTGCCTTTGTTAGGCTTTGAATTGTCTTTGACTTTGCAATTTACATTGGTGTTGTATGTACCACTGCACACAGCTGAAGTCTTGTTCAGTTCCGTGATTAAACTACGGAAAAGATTGCCTTTACAATCAAAGGAGTAACACGATAAAATGTGCTAAGATATTACAAGAGTTCTGTTGCATGATAAAAGTTTTTATTATTACATCAAATGTACACACAGACATAGATTGATTGGTCCATGTAAGTTTCTTACCAACTTCAGCATCAGGGCCTTCTGCGCTCATTCATTTCATTTGTCCTTTCATATGGAAGAGAAGTGACCTGCTGTCTGAACAAACAATAGAGTTGAGAGGGATAATAAATCAGCCATGATGAAAAGTTGAAGCAGACTCGGTGGGCCAAACGGCTTAATTCTGCTCCTACGCCTTGTCACTCTCCCTCTCCTTTATCTCTTGCTCTTTTCACTTACCTGAAATTTTTCTTCCTTCTTTTTCTATATTATTTGGGAGTGAGAGCAGATCAGGGAGCTAAGAAATATCTGAAAATATATGGATAACTTGCAGTAATGGAAACTCATGCAGATATTTGCCCAACAACATTAGGGTTGTGTTTGAATGTCCTTCAAAAACCAGTGAAATTAACTTTCTCCATATACTTCTGATACACTAAAGGGCTGCTTCAACAGGCACTTTTCTTGTTGATTGAAGACCTAGATATACCATTCTACAAATCTTCCCCCTTCCGGCTATAGAGACTGCAGATGCTGGAATCAGAAACAGAAAAACAAACTGCTTGATGAGCTCAGTGTGCAGGCAGAAATGAACGGTCAACATTTTGATTCGAGATACTTTGTTGGGACTGAAAAGTATAAGGGAGAAAGCCAGTATAAAGAGGTGAGGAGAAGGAGCTGATGGATCCAGGTGAAGAGGGTGGATAGGCAGATGGAGGAGGGAGAAGGAAGAGTAGAATTATTGCCTGGGCGGAGATAGGTAGAGGCAACAAAGGATGGCAGATGGTGGAATCTGATAGGCAAGGAAAGTGGAACATGGAGCCAAAAAGTGCTTGTTTTTTTTTTGCTCTTTTCTCTGTGGGTTGAACTTGTGACTTGTCTGCATAGTTCTATGTCTCACTCTCAGCAGATTGTAGTATCCCTGTTTTAACTTCCACCTGCACTCTTCAAGGTCTGAGCTCAGCCTATAACCACCTTTGACCCGAGGGATGGCCAACACTACCGGCCTTGTTTCTTCCAGTGTAAAAAAGGGACATGCATGGAATATTCATCATCTAGCCTTAATATTCCGAGACAGCACCAGTTCAATTCAATGCTTTGCATTTTTATGGACCAGCATAACTGCAAATTGTCAATGCATCACATCAGTAATCTTTCACACATTAACTCCTGCTCATAAATTTTTTCCATTTTATGTAAGCACTTTCAATTTAGAATGAAACAGTCCTGAGCAAAACTGGAAGGTAATGGACTTTTTAATTCACGATTTTCAACAGAAAGCTTAGTTGCCTGGATTTTCTTTTTATTCATTTTTGGGATTCAAGCGTTGGTAATAAATTAACATTTATTGCCCATACCTAATTGTCCTTTATTTGATGGTGTTGAGCTGGCTTATTCAATTGCTGCAGTCCTTGGTGAATGCTCTCCCATTGTGCTTTTGGAGAGTGAAGGTTCCAGTATTTAGATCCAGTAACAGTGAAGGACTGACAAGGTATTTCCAAGGCTGCATGGTATATATAGGGGAACCTGTTGGTTGTGGTATACCTCTGCACCCTAACTGTACTTTGGCCATAAAACATAGGAGCAGAATTAGGACAATCAGCCCATCGAGTCTGCTCTGCCATTCCATCATGTCTGATTTATTATCCCTCTCACCCCATTCTCCTACCTTCTCCCCGTAATCTTTGATGCCCTTACTAATCAACAGTCCTGACGAAGGGTCTCGGCCTGAAACGTCGACTCCGCCTCTTCCTATAGATGCTGCTTGGCCTGCTGCGTTCACCAGCAACTTTGATGTGTGTTGCTATCAACCTCCGCTAATATACTACTCAATGATGACCTCCAAAGCCATCTGTGGCCATGATTTCTACAAACTCACTTTCATTTGACTAAAGAAATTCCTCCTCATCTCTGTTCTAAAGGAACATCTTTCTATTCTGATGCTGTGCCTTCTGGTCCTAGATTAAACCAGTATTGGAAACTTCCTCTCCACATCCACTTTGTCTCGGCCTTTCAATATATGATAGGTTTCAACGAGATCTCCACTCATTCTTCTAAACTCCAGTGAGTATGAGCCCAGAGTTATCAAACACTCCTTATATTTTAACCCTTTTATTCCCGGCATCATTCTTGTGAGCCTCCTCTGGACCCTCTCCAATGCCAGCACATTGTTTCAAAATTCAAAGTACATTTATTATCACAGTATGTATACTATATAAAACATTGTGAGTCATCTCCTTACTGACAGCCACAAAACATAGAAACCCAATAGAACCCATTAAAAAAGACCATCAAACACCCAAAGTACAAACAAAGAAAGAACAAATCATGAAAACAATAAAAAGTAAGCAAATAACATTCAATTAAATCTCAAGAAAGGGAGTTCACAGCTATGAAGAGAAGGGACCCAAAACTGCTCACAAAAATAAAAGTGTGGTCTGACCAATGCCGTATGACGCCTCAGCATCACATCTTTGCTTTGATATTCTTGTCCTTTCAAAATGTATGCTAACATTGCATTTGCCTTCCTTACCACCGACTTAACCTGCAAGTAACTAGTGTGCCGGTGGCAGAGAGAAAGATGCAGGGTAGTGACGAATTGGGCTGTTTTGACCAAGATAATGCTAAGCATCTTGAGAACCTGGAGTGCTACGTTCATCCGAAGCAAGCAGCAAATATCCTATTGATCTGTATCTTGTAGATGATGAGAAGGCTTTGGGATGTCACAAGGTGAGGTTTAAAGTAGGATAGCCTACTCTCCTAGAATGCTATTGTAATAGCTAGTGTGGTGAGTTTCTGGTCAGTTGTCATCCCCACAATATTAAGAAGATATTGGTGATGTAAGGCTGAGGATGATTTGAAAGGGATGGGCTGTAGTAACCAACATATTTGTATGATTGCCTAACTTAATCAAACAATGTTCAGCACAGAAGATTAAACATAGAACAGTACAGCACAGTAGCAGGTCTTTTGGCTCATCATGTCTGTGCCAACCACAATGCCAATCCAACTAATCCCATTGACCTACACATGGCTTATATTTTCCTATTCCCTACTTGTTCACATGTCTGTCTATATGTAACTTAAACACTCTGCTAGCACGTTCCAAAAAAACTGCCCAATCTCTCTCTTAAATTTTCCTCCTCTTACTTTAAACCTCTGCTCTCTACTATCTGACATTTCAGCCAAGAAAAGAAACTCTTTCCCATGCTTCTCACAATTTAATACACTTCTATGAGGTTATCCACTCTCCCTCCAAACCAAAGTAAAACTATTTCTCCTGCCAATAAATTAGGTGAATGAGGTTAATATAAAGATGTGAAAGGAGATTAAAAGATAAAATAATTGGAAAAAGTTATGGCATGCAGCAAAAAAGAGGTCATAGTTAAAGGAATAGGGCAAGTTCAATTCATATGAGAAACATTATCTTATTCATCTGGGCTGGATGACAGTGAAAAGTGCCCAGAGACTGTGCATTGCATTTCCATTGCTTCTGTACTGGAACTCAGCTCTGCACCAAGCACACGCTGGAAGAACTCAGCCGGCAGAGCAGCATCAGTCAGGGGATAGGAATTGTTGACACTTTGGCTAGAAATCCTGTATCATTTTTATTTCACTTTGTGTTACATGGTTCACAGTTGTGTAATAAATTTGCCAATGAACCCAATGAGTACAAAGGGAATGGGAAACGTACACTTAGAGGCCACTTTACTAGGTACATCTGCTCGTTAATGCAAATATCATACAGTGGTAACTCAATGCAGACCTGGTCAAGAGGTTCAGCTGTTGTTCACACAAAACATCAGAATGGGGAAGAAATGTATCTAAATGACTTTGACCGTGGAATGATTGATGGTTTGAGTATCTTAGCAACTGCTGATCTCCTGGGATTTTTACGTACAACAGTCTCTTGATTTTAAAGAAAATGGCATGAAAAAAAAACATTCAATGATTGGCAGTTCTGTGGGTGAAAACACCTTGTTATTGAGAGAGGTCTGAGGAGAACGCTCAGACTGGTTCAAGCTGACAGGACAGTAACTGTAACTCAAATAACCATGCGTCACCACAGTAGTGTGCAGAAAAGCATCTCTAAACACCCAACACATCAAACATTGAAGTGGATGGGCTACAGCAGCAGAAGACCATAAACATACACTCAGTGGCAACTTTATTGAAGTACAGTAGGACCCAATAAAGTGGCCACTGAGCCTATAAGCATTCCAGATCCCAGCTCCTGCTATTTGCTTGACCTCTGGTGTTCCAGATCCCAACCCTAGCTCCAGCCATACACTCCACTTGCACTCCTGACCCCAGCTTACATTCCTGATTAGTGGGCGAGCCAGTGGCTCAGGCTTACTGAACAATTGGATGCCAGATTATTGGAGTTTATTTATCACCACCATGATCTTACAATCAGTAGGAGAACCATACATGAAGGGAAGAAAGAAAGAAACATTAGCAACAAAATGAAAAAAACTGCTTTACACAACATGGCTGGGCCTTGGGTGGTATTATAGAAGAGAGAGACCTGGGGTGCAGGCAATATTTCCATGAAAGAGGAAACACAGGTAAATAGGGTAGTGAACATAATATTTGGCATGCTTGCCTACTTCAGTCAGAATACTGAGTCCAGGAATTGGAACGTCATGCCACAATTGTATAGGGCATTGGTAGGACCGGTCTGTGTACAGATAGCTCTGCTATAGGAAGGAGCAATTAAATTGAAGAAGATGCAAAAAAAGATTTACAAGGATGTTGCGGGAACCATAAAACTTGAGCGACAAGGAGAGGACTGGGTAGACAAGGACTTTCTTCACTGGAGTTTAGGAGACTGTGGGGTTACCTTGTAGAGGTTTATAAAATCTTAAGACCATAAGATATAGGAGCAGAATTAGGCCCTTTTGTCCATTGAATTTACTCTGCCATTTCATTACGGCTGATCCATTTTTCTTCTCAGACCCCATCTCCTGTCTTCTCCCCGTATCTCTTCATGCCCTGACCAATCAAGAATCTATCACCCTCTGCCTTAAATATCCCCAATGACTTGACCTCCACAGCCACCTATGGCAATGAATTCCACAGATTCACCACTCTCTGGCTAAAGAAATTCCTCCTCATCTCCGTTCTAAAAGGATGTCCCTCTATTTTGAAATGAGAAAATCCACAGATGCTGGAAATCTAAGCAACACACACAAAATGCAGGAGGAACTCAGAAGGCCAGGCAGCATCTTTGGAAAAGAGTAAAGTTGATGCTTTGGGCGAGACCTTTCTCCAGTCCTGCTGAATGGTCTCAGACTAAAACGTCGACTGTACTCTTTTCCATAGTTGCTGCCTTGCCTGCTGAGTTCCTCCAGCATTTTGTGTGTGTTCCTCCTATTCTGAGGCTGTGTCCTTTGGTCTTAGACTCTCCCACCACAGGAAACATCCTCTCCACATCCATTCTATCAAGGCCTTTCTACAGTCGATAGGTTTCAAAATCATGAGGGACATCGATAAGGTGTGGTATGGCCGCAGGGGAGCTAGGGAGTCCAAAACAAGAGAGCATGGGTTTAAAATGAGAGGGGAAAGATTTAAAAGGGACCTGCAGGCATCTTTCTCCCACAGAGAATGGTGAATATATGTGAATATATGGAATGAGCTTCCAGAGGAAGTGATAGAGGTTAAAAAGCATTGGGATAGTTACATGACTAGGAAAGGTTCAGAGGGATGTGAGGCAAACACAGGCAAATTAGACTAATCAGTCAAACATCTTGGTCGGAGCAGATGAGTTGGGCCGAAGGGCTTAATACTGTGCTATGTAGCTCTGTGACTCTGACTGTTTTCCCTAAACGGAATTGTCGTTTTCTGAAAACAGATCCCAGAGGAAAATGAGATCATTCCATCTCTGATCCTTAGTAACATGCTTTGTCAAATTCAGTAAATTACAGCGAGCCGATGATCTGTAGCAATAAATCTCTTGTGACAAAATACTCAGTGCAATTTAGCTTGGGACAGGCATATGACAGATGAGTGGCTTGCAGAACCATTCATTATCTGTAGCAATAACAGAACCAGCTATGAAAAGGAGGCTTAAATAAATAATAAATTTGTGAATTGTGTTGCAGTAATTGTTTGGGGAGTGTTATCTGAACTCTGAGGTTAGGAGTGAGATTGTCTGTAATGTAGCAAGTACAACATTAATAGCCGACTTTGCAGCATCAATATTTTGATGACAAAATCTCAGAGGCATTGATTCCTTATGAAATAATAGGGCCAATTATTAAAAACCAATGGAAATATTTAATCAGCAAAAAAATTGCTTCCGATTGAGCTACAAATCAATTAAAGGGAGTACATTTAGGCCCTCAAACCTTTAACAAACTTCAGAAGTTGGTAGGTAGATCTGTTTTAAAGTAAGCTGCGATCTGAGGATATGCAATGGCTAAACCAGATGGAAGACATTCTCTACACAGATCCCTCACGATGTTAGGGCCATGGGCAATGTGTATTATTTTGATCTCCATTGCACTATCAGTGCATTACAGTGAGAGGGAAAAGGAAAGTACATCCGTTATCACTATATACCAACCAAACTCCAATATAAAACCAGCAGATGCCTTGTTGCTACCTTTGGGCATTCTACCCTACATCACCTGCATCCTATAATTTAGATAATTGGCCTTACTACCTGTTAAGCCATATCTGTACTGATACATTACCATAATGTTTTTACCATAATGAAATTATACACTGCACTGCTATTTCTACATGAATAGAGTTAGCTGAAATATAATGGAGAAGAGGCAAAAACAATTCACATGATTTCCAAAAATGCCAGTTAACTTACTGCTTTTTGCAATTTAGAATTTTTTAACCAGGCTTGATGAATTAATGTATATAATAGTGATTAACTTGTATCTGTAATTGTGCGTGTGGACACAGGCAACATACTTTAATGTCATATGAACTGAAGGATAGATACGTGCTACGGGAAATCTTTTAAGTGTCGCAGAAATGGGATTGATTTTGAACTGGTGCACATCAGCTTCCAGAATAAATTGCTAAAAATGTACAATCCCTGAAGTTGTAATGTTGTCAGCTTTTGACATATGCATGGAAAATGGAAACTCAGAGCTGTGCTGGATGCTTGATTTACTCAGTTAAGATTTCCAGCAAGGCTTTCTCTCTTAAAGTGCTCAAAATTTGATTTAAGAAGATCATAGTTATAGTCATACTTTATTGATCCCGGGGGAAATTGGTTTTCGTTACAGTTGCACCATAAATAATAAATAATAATAAACCCATGAATAACTAAACAGTAATATGTAAATTATGCCAGTAAATTATGAAATAAGTCCAGGACCAGCCTATTGGCTCAGGGTGTCTGACCCTCCAAGGGAGGAGTTGTAAAATTTGATGGCCACAGGCAGGAATGACTTCCTATGATGCTCTGTGTTGCATCTCGGTGGAATGAGTCTCTGGCTGAATGTACTCCTGTGCCCACCCAGTACATTATGTAGTGGATGGGAGACATTGACCAAGATGGCATGCAACTTAGACAGCATCCTCTTTTCAGACACCACCGTGAAAGAGTCCAGTTCCATCCCCACAACATCACTGGCCTTATGAATGAGTTTGTTGATTCTGTTGGTGTCTGCCACCCTCAGCCTGCTGCCCCAGCACACAACAGCAAACATGATAGCACTGGCCACCACAGACTCGTAGAACATCCTCAGCATCGTCCGACAGATGTTAAAGGACCTCAGTTTCCTCAGGAAATAGAGATGGCTCTGACCCTTCTTGTAGACAGCCTCAGTGTTCTTTGACCAGTCCAGTTTATTGTCAATTCATATCCCCAGGTATCTGTAATCTTCCACTATGTCCATACTGACCCCCTGGATGGAAACAGGGGTCACCAGTACCTTAGCTCTCCTCAGGTCTACCACCAGCTCCTTAGTCTTTTTCACATTAAGCTGCAGATAATTCTGCTCACACCATGTGACAAAGCTTCCTACCATAGCCCTGTACTCAGCCTCATCTCCCTTGCTGATGCATCCATTTATGGCAGAGTCATCAGAAAACTTCTGAAGATGACAAGACTCTGTGCAGTAGTTGAAGTCCGAGGTGTAAATGGTGAAGAGAAAGGGAGACAAGACAGTCCCCTGTGGAGCCCCAGTGCTGCTGATCACTCTGCTCTCACAGTATATGGAATAAGTAGCAACTGAGAAGGAGTTTGGAGGTACGTTTACCGTACTGGTATGCATTCATTTAGATTTTACAGCATAGAATAGGAAATTTAGCCTAGGGGCTCCTGGAGCAATAACACTCCAAAATTTCCACCATTCAACTCCATTAAATTTCACTTTAAAATCCTAGGAGACGAGAACTTCTGCTCCATCTGCCACAACAGACAGGATCTCCCGGTAGCCACCTACTTCAACTCTGCTTCCCATTCCCATTCAGATATGTCCATACATGGCCTCCTCTACTGCCATGATGAGGCTAAACTCAGGTTGGAGGAGCAACACCTCATATACCGTCTAGGTAGTCTCCAGCCCCTTGGTATGAACATAGAATTCTCCAGCTTCCAGTAATTCCCTCCCCCTCTCTTCCTCTATCCCTATTTCACTATGCCCCCTCCCCCAGCTACCTATCACCTCCCTCATGATTCCGCCTCCTTCTACTACCCATTGTGTTTCCCCCTATTCCTTCTTCACCTTTCCTGCCTATCACCTCCCTGCTTCCCCTCCCCCACCCCTTTGTCTTTCAAATTACTAGATTTTCACCTGGACCTACCAGCCTTCTCCTTCCCACCCTCCCCCACCTTCTTTATAGGGCCTCTGCCCCTTCCTTCTTCAGTCCTGACGAAGGGTTCCGGCCTGAAACATCAACTCATCATTTCCACGGATGCTGCCCGACCTGCTGAGTTCCTCCAGCATTTTGTGAGTGTTCCTGGGAGTTAGCATTTTGGATGACCTGTCAAATATCGCTTGACCTGCCCTGGGTTCAGTGATAAATACAATCACAAGCAAAGAGCATCTTTACTTTTTCAGAAGTTTAAGGTGGTTTGTTATGTCACAAATTTTCTAATAAATGTCCTCAGATGCACTGTTGTAAGTATACTGGCTGGTTGCAATTCAATAGCAATTCAAACTTGTGGGTACATAAGAAGCTGCCAAAATTAGTGGACTGAGTCAAGTAGTATGTCACAGGCACATCCTCCCCACTGTAGACAGTATTTTCTGATGATCTGCCTCAAAAAGACAACATCAAAGATTCTAACTGTGCCAGCTTCTTTCAGCTACCATCGAGCAGGAGGTACAGAAGCAGGAGGTCCCACACCACTAGGTTCAAGCTACTCACTTTCAAACATTCAGTTCTTGAATGAACCTCCACAAGGCAAATCACTATCTCAGTACAGAAACACTAAGATCCCTTCTGACCACTTTGTATGCAATGTACTTGTTTTGTTCTAAACGTGTTCTTGTTTAATTTATGTTTTTCTTCCTAATGTGTATCTGATGCTATGTACATATATGTTGTTACAAGTAGATTTTTTGTTGCACCTGTCTATGTACTTAAGAATATGACAATAAACTTCACTTTGACTTTATTATGCACCACTTCAGCATCATGCTTGTCTACTTGTTTCTCATTGGTGTGTTTGTCTAGTTGCCTCAAAGATGGACTTGTGTGACTCATCACAACAGTCCTGCCTTTATTGATACCTACCCCTCTCTCAACAGCCCACAACTCATTGCTGTATTCAAATGGACTTCCTGTCACCAAAGCAATAGATTCTTTCTTTATTTTTCCTCATAGCTCCTCCAAAAAACAAGCCAAAAGCTATTTAGCAACATCCCATAAAAGAACAGACTGCAGCATAAGCAGTATCTTAGACAGCATCCAGTTAGATAGTCCATTTCGGGAGAACATACAGGGGATGTGCACATTCGAAAGCAGGCATGGTCAGTGGAAATGGCTGTAAAGACATCCACAGAACTGCTCGAATCTACTACAGGCATTCCTGCACTGACAAGACAGTATAACCCATACACCTTCTTGAAGTGATAATTGAAAGACCTTTGTTTCACTGGAGGTATAATGACTTGTAAGTTCTGCAGAGAGTTGCCTGTTTTTCCATTGAAAGTTAAGTGGAAGATTGTTGGAAACCTTGAAGGGAAGATAGATGCACCTGGTGGAAGAATTGTTTAGTTTGCAGATTGTACCCATCCAATACTTCACAGTCGCATGGACTATATGTCCTGATTTGGTACTTGGTTTGTCATTTCCATTTTGGCTTTTATTTGAAAAGATGGAAAGTAAGGCAAATTGTAAATTTCTTTACAAAAATTCTACACAGGTGTCTTATAAGGGGGAGTTAGGAGTATAGAAACAGCAGAACTTTCCTTCTTTGTTTATTTCCATGGGCGTGAAATTGCCTTAAAGCAAGGAATTGTGCAGGTGAGAAGGACAACCATGGTAACTTGATCACATAATTGATACTTCATCGAGCTAGGCGTAGGGCCCAATAAATAATTTGGCTTACGTTCAGGATCCACTTGAAGAGAAAATGCAGTTGTCATGGTATCTTGTGGCTTCTCACATTCAGAGAATCGAAACACACAACACACTAATTAGTGACTCCCCCTGTATTATGTAAGATAAAACAAGTACACAGATAGAGGTGGAGCAACAATTAATAAAAATGTATTCTTGTTTTGCCAGGCAACCACTATGAAAACATGAGTAGGGTATAATTTACAGACGAGTTTCGTTAAGAATCCAGTAAAGTACATCAGTATAATCTTTTATCACCCTATACTTAACTATCTGAGAGGTTGTAAACTACTAAACAGTAAATAGAGTGCATGCAACGAAATTGACACAGACATTAACGTCCAGGACTGCAGCTACAAACTCAGTACGAGGGGAAGAGGGCAATCGGGCAGGGAGAGGGTACATGAGGGGGAAACAATAGGAGAAGAGGGTACTGAGGGAGTGTGGGAGGGAATAGTACAAGAGAGCTGCATGTCAGAGCCTGCACTCAGTCCCCCTTTCAACTAGATTACAGGTCACAGCCTCTTTAGGTTATGACAAGGTTCTGTTCCTGAGAACTGTTTGCATCCTGGAGAGTTACCAAGTTGGAAGTACAGCACCTGGCAATATGTTTAAATAAAAACTGAGGGCAACCAAAGGCAACATATATTTGAACCAAAATGATTAATTCAGCCATTCAGATAGTGCCACAGAGTTCCTGAATCCCTGCTGACTTAAACTCTACCTGTGCTCATCCAGGTACTTTTAAATGTCATAAAAGTTACTCCCTTCACCATTCAAACAGACCCCTAATGCTTTTTAGGTAAAAATATTCAAGAAGGTAGCATCCACAATTAAGGATCCTCGCCATCCAGAAGAGAAGTGGTGAAGACAATTTGTAGGTTCACCTCAGCTCCTGATTGGCTGGCATTACCCAAGCCCACCAAGCCCAGCACTTTCAAATCACATGAGCTGCAATGTCCTAGACCTGCCCATCAACCTGCAGTCCCCATCCTCCCACATTAACTTCTTTTGGGCACTAAGCTAAACTTCAATTCCTCGGAGTCATCCCGGAACACAGTGTAGATCCTGTCCCTCAGTTGGGCATATGGTATCAGATCTACACAGCCACACCAGAATATCCTGACAACCAGTAATGGGTGACTACAGGGCAAAGCCTTTGGGGCTGCAGTTTAAAGTAATGGGACAGAGATAAGATGTGCTAAAAAGGAAACCGTTTACATTTCTGGTGTCATCCAGGGTTGATGACCCCATTTCTACAAGTGGGCAAGGGTCCTTACACCAGCCAGAGCTCATGGATCGGAGGCAGAGTATATGGGCTCCCATTCTTATTCCTGCGCCACAGGGCTCAGTGATGAGCCTATTGACAGGCAAGAGGAAGTGGTCTTCCAGCCTCAAACCTCCAGCTCCAGACTGACTTCCTTGTTTGGCCACTTGCATGTGGAACTTCGAGCAGAGAGCTGGTGGTCCTGTGCAGATCTCCAGCTACAAGCAAGCTGGATACTGGCCATTATGCCACAGTTAAATATAATGAGCTTGTGAGGAAAAAGAAACAAGTATTCCTTGCTATCCAGTGACCTCTGCTGGTGAGAATGTAAAGACTTTGAAGCCTCCTTACTAAACAATGCAAGCTGGAATCTCTATCCATCTAATGGAATATTGAAGGAACATGAGCAATCATATATTACCATTAGTACTCACTCAAAGATGGCTTGAAAGTAGCAGACTCTCTGTAGCTGAATAAATCGGCACATTTCCAGAATGTGCTGCATTCTGTTCAATCAAACGTGTGGGCTCCAGATGGCTTGGATTAGCGGCGTTTGCTTCAGCTGGGTAGTTTAATTCTCAAAGCTCTTAAATTCATTCCAGATCGCAAAACAACAAAGGTAAAGAAATGTACCAGATTATTCTTCAAAATTCTGAAAACATGAATACATAAATAACTATAAATCAACAGTTTCACAAAAATCTTGAATATATCTGGGCTGATCAGTGACAGTTCTCTGTCTCTAGTGTCACTGCTAGAGGTGCCATTAAACTAGTATCTGCTAATACATCCATTAAAAAGGTTTCCGTGACTTGTCCATAAATTACAATCACTTATTTATGTGGCTGCAATAAAGTTGTCCTTGTGCTTTGTCCATTCTTCATTACATCAGTACGCCCTTTTGCTTGATCTAAATCAGGGAAATACAATGGAAGACCAATTTAGCCCCACAAGCATATCCTGCCATTCAACTAGACCAAGGCTAGTTCCAACCACCCTCTTGGCTCAATAGTTTTTCAGCCCAATTTTCCAGCTGGTCCAAATCCCTTGGCAGGTCATGACCACAACACCTCTAGTCTTGGTATCATCCACAAATTTGCTGATCCAGTTAACCACATTATCATCCAGATCATTGATATGACCATAAATGATCCAGCACTGATCTCTGTGGCATACCACTAGTCACAAGCCTTCAGTCAGGGAGGCAACTTTCTTCTACCACTCTCTGGCTTCTCCCACAAAGCCAATGAATAATCCAGTTTACTACCTCATCCTGAATGCTGAGCAACCAAACCTTCTTGACTAGCCTCCCATGTGGAACTTTGCCAAATGCCTTACTAAAGTCCATGTGGACAACACCCGCTGCCTTGCCTTCATCCACTTTCCTGGTAAC
This sequence comes from Mobula hypostoma, assembly GCF_963921235.1. NCBI lineage: Eukaryota > Metazoa > Chordata > Chondrichthyes > Myliobatiformes > Myliobatidae > Mobula > Mobula hypostoma. The sequence continues at coordinate 87,418,159 of NC_086103.1, read as the reverse complement.
TTCCTCAAAAAACTCTGTAAGATTGGTTAGGCATGACTTCCCACACACAAAGCCATGCTGACTATCCTTAATCAGTCCATGTCTATCCAAATAGTTATATATCAGGTCCCTTCAAATACCTTCCAATAACTTTCCCAGAACTGATATCAGACTCACCAGCCTATAATTTTCTGGTTTCTGTTTAGAGCCTTTTTTAACAGGGGAACAACATAGGCGATCCTCCAATCCTCTGATACCTCTCCTGTCACTAAGGATGTTTAAAATATCTCAGCTAGGGCACTGGCAATTTCTGCACTTGCCTCCTGTACGATCCAAGGGAACACCTTGTTAGGCCCCAGGGACTTTTCTATCCTGATTTGCCTCAGGGTAGCAAACATCTCCTCCTCTGTAATCTGTACAGGGTCCATGAAGTTTATGTCGCTTTGCCTTAACTCTATGACTCTCTATTCATCTCCTGAGTAAAGCCAAATGCAAAGAATGCACTTCAGATCTTCCCCATCTGTTTTGGCTCCACACATGGATTACCATTCTGATCTTCCAGAGGACCAATTTTGTCCCTTACAATCCTTTTGCTCTTAACATATCTGTGGAATCCCTTAGGATTCTCCTTCACCTTATCTGCTAGAGCAACCTCATGCCTTCTTTCAGCTTTCCTGATCTATTTCTTAAGTGTTATCTTGCATTTCTTGTACTGTACTCCATAAGTGCCTCATCTGTTCCTACTTGCCTATACCTGCAATCCTGCCCAGGCTTAGACCCTGGAGAGGACACAGTCCATCAGAGGCATAAACCCATGATCCCCTTGGATCGATGGCTGCCTGCTACTACTAATACCTGCAATGTACCGCCTTGTCTCTCTTAAGCAGGGCCTCAATATCTCTTGAAAACCAAGGATCCCTACATTTGTTATCTTTACCTTTTATTCTGACAGGCACATACAAGCTTTGTACTTTTGCTTTTAAAGGCCTCCCACTTTCCAAGTAAATCTTTGCCAGAAAATATCCCCAATCCACAATTACCGGATTATTTATGATACCATCAAAATAGTTTTTTCTCCAATTTAGAATCTCAACCCGCAGACCAGACCTATCTCCTTACATACGAGCCCACAAAATTAAAATAAACAATCATTAGAATTTAGAAATATAAAGGTTTGCCCATCTACAAGATTTTGGAATTTTTGTACATGGACCATTAAATCTTTTACCTTTTTCAGTTTCTTGCTTATTATTTTTTAGAAAATGCTCTTTCTTGATTTTTTTCTTTACTCATTCTTTGGGATCTGTGTATTATTGGCAAGGCAAACATTTATTGTGCATCTTTAGTTGTTTCCGAGAACATGATGGTGAGCTGTCTTCTTTAATTGCTGCATGCCTAGTGAAGGCTCGCACTGTTGTGGAGGGAGCTCCAGGACTTAGACTTGGTGACGATGAAGAACTGGTGATAATTTTCCAAATGAGTGATTTTGGAAGGGAAACCTGCAGGTGGTGCTGCTGTTCCCATGTGCCTGCTGTCCTATCGAGCAGAGATTTTAGGCTTGAGAGGTGCTCTTGGCAAGTAGCCCATGTGCATTTTTAGATGGTACATACTAAAGCCGCTGTATGACAGTAAGCATTTAGGGTGGTTAATAAGTTATCAGTCAAGTAGGCTTGGTACCAAACCTCTCAAATGTTGTTGGATCTATACACTTCTAGACAGGTAGAGGATATTTTATCACATTCCTGATGTGACATTTAGATGGTGGAAAGGCTCTGGCAGACTAAGAGATGAGTTATTCTTTTACAGGATACCCAAACTCGGACCTGCACTTGTGGCCAATGTATTTGTGTGGTTGGTTAAGTTCAGCAATGTTGACCACCCTCTCCCCCCAACGCACGTTATTGAAGGTGGGGAATTTAGTGACTGGTTGAGGACAACTTCTCTGGAATTCTACTCTGGTCCAGATTCACTAGTTCTGCATTTACATCATTGCCCTCCTTGCTGAAGAAACTCAGTGCTTTCAATCACTTTGATGACCAGATCATAACCTTGGAGATTATCACAGTTCCCGAAATGTAATGGTGCCTTATCTACTTTCAATAAAGTACTTGTGGGAGTAGATAGCTGGGAAGGGGCTGACCGCTCTTTTGACCACCTAACCATCGTCAACAGTTAATTAGTGTGGCAGGTATCTGCAGAAACAGGTCTGATCACAGGTCCACCCAGACTGTGCTCCCACTGCTAAGCAAATGTTGTTACAAGTATGCTTTAGAACAGAACATCGTCATGTCGACTGTATGCATTTTCACACCACACACTGATGGACTGTATTGGTTAGATACTAATTTATGACTCTGAGATTAAAATTTCACATAAATTTATGCCAAATATTATAACCTCAATAACTCTGACTCTTTGGAATTTCTGGAATTGTGTAAAACTGGATAATTATTAATGATTCAACAATGTTTCCTTTCCACCGAAGGAAAGATCAGAACAGATGTACATGGAATTTTCAGTTCTCAGCTATAAGCTCTCGTCAACAAGTAGAGGATGCATGATGCATGGCAGTTCTGACAGAACAGTACCATTCAGTAAACTAACATAAAAAAAAACCACTGCTGATGTAGGGAATTTGAAATAAAGACAAGGAATGCTGAAAATTTCAGTGAGTTGGGCAGCATCTGTGCAAAGAGAAATAATTCTGTAGCAGGGAAATTAACTATTTCTCTCTCCACAGATGCTACCCCACCTGCTGAGTGTTTCTGGTATTTTCAGCATGAGTATTTATTCAGGTCTGACCAGTCTATTTTTATGCTGCATGTTTCACATCAATCTCTGGCATGGTGGTGCAAAAATTACGACTTCCGTCCCACAGCTCCAGTGATCCAGACCTCTGATGATGTCTGTCTGGAGTTTCTGCACTCTTTTGGTAATCCTTCCACTTTTCCAACATATTCTAGTAGGTAAATTAACAGCAATCTATTTCCCCTTGGTGTAGCTAGGCAGCAAAAGATTCAAATTGGGAACTTGGTAGGGATGTGAATGAGAATGAATTTCAGAACCATAGGATTATGACATTTTTCTATTGGCAGTTGGCACAGAGTTTATAGGCTGAGCGGCCTTCTCTGTCATAATTATGTCTCAGGCACTGAGATTGTATGGTTTAGAACTACATTGGACTTTGCATTTCCCAGCAATTCACAAAGAGCTTAGTTAGAGATTATTCTAAACAAAGGCTTTAGAGTGTAGCCTTAGCCAGCTGGAATCATGCCATTATCATCAGGCCGAGTATGTATGTTAAGTCAGAATATTAGTTTCAATTTGCATAATGATGATGTGGGTGTTGAAAACCTCAGAGAGTACCAGAGCTATTTAAGGACAAATCCAACATTGAACAAAAAACATATTCCAATCATTAAGCACAGACTGTGAACGTTAGGCTGATGCATTCAGTACTGTTCCTTGACATAGGATCACATCTGCTGGGGATTATTGCTGAAGCTTACACTCAGTTACAAATCTTAAAAGGGGCAGACATCTCATCAATGATCTGATAACAAGTAAAACAAATGCCAGTGAAATTAATTTTTAAGCAAATCTTAAGTATTGCTCAGCAGAGTCCCACACACTTTGCCAATGAGATGATTGTATAATGCTCATCTTGTCAGCTGTGGTTAGTGAGCAACATTCTCCCCTCAGAATCCAAATGCATTAAGTACAAGCCTCATTCCAGATATTTAAGCATCATCACTCCAAACAGCAGTAACCTACAGACGAAGACATAAAAGACTGCAGATGCCGGAATCCGGAGCTAAAAATAAGCCGTTAGTGGAACTCAGCAGGTTAGGCAGTGTCCATGGAGGGAAATGGATGGTCAACATTTCAGATCAAGACACTTCATCTGGACTGAAATGTATTAGGGATACTGTCATATAAAACCGTAGGGGCAGAGGATGGAGAAAGAGCTAGCAATCTATAAATGGTTCTTGGTGAGGGGAACTGATAGACAGATGAGGATTAGAAAGAGCAACAGAGGTGATAGTGGAGGCAATAAAGGACTGCAGCTGATGGAATCTGACAGGAAAGACAGGTGCAGCATGGTATCAAGTGTGTTAGGTGGGTAGACAGAACCGAGGGAACGCTACACTGTCTCAAGTGCTACCGTTTGGTTGAGACAACAACCTGGCCCTTAACACCCAGAAGACCAAGGAGATCGTTGTGGACTTCAGCCACACTCACGTCCCCATCTACATCAACGGAGCTGTAGTGGAGCGTGTATCAAGCTTCAAATTCCTTGGTGTCCACATTTCCGAGGATCTCACCTGGTCCCTGAACTCCTCGATCGTGATCAAAACGGCACAACAGCGCCTTTATTTCCTGCGGAGCATCAAGGAAGCTCACCTCTGTCCCAGGATACTGACGGACTTTTACCGCTGTACCATTGAGAGCATACTCACCAACTGCATCTCAGTGTGGTATGGCAATTGTCCTGTATTGGACTGCAAAGCACTCCAGCATGTGGTGAAAACTGCCCAGCGGTTTATCGGCACCCAATTGCCCACCATTGAGAACATCTAGCATAAACACTGCCTGGGCAAGGTGAAAAGCATTATCAAGGATGCATCTCACCCTAACCATGGATTTTTTACTCCCCTCCCATCTGGTAGACGCTACAGGAGCCTCCGTTCCCGCACCAGCAGGCACAGGAAGAGCTTCTTCCCTGAGGCTGTGACCCTGCTGAACCTCACATCACAGCACTAAGCAGAATTGCACCCATATTGTACTGTCTCAGTACTTTTATATTTGTGTGCTGTAGCATTTACTTCTTATTCACAGTTATTTTGTAAATAACACTATTTTTTGCATTTCTGGTTAGATGCTAACTGCATTTCATTGGCTTTGTATCTGTACTCGGCACAATGACAATAAAGTTGAATCTAATCTAATCTAATCAAAAGATGTTAAACAAAGACCATTATTCTCCAGTGGACAGAGATATCTTCTGCTGCACATTCAAAGAAGAATGGTATTACTTTTCCAGTAAGAATTATTTCTGCAACTGGCTTCAGGAAAAACAGAAATTCCATTTCTTTGGTTATAATGTGTTCATAAACATTTTGCCTCCTTTGTTAGTAGATTGGTTAACCAATAGAAGGCATAGAATTATTATAAATGTATTTCTCAACAATTTCCTCAATTGCTATACACTCACTGCCTGTCCCTCCAGATCTGAAAATTTTCCCTCCTTAACAAGACATCAAACAGAAAATACTCCAGGGATGGTCCCATGGTTATGCCTATCAGAGGTCAATCATTCCAGTCCCGGGGCATCAAGGAAAGAGTCCTCAGGGCATCTTTGAACCTAGGTGATTTCATCAATGACCTCCTTCTATCATAAAATCAGAAGAGGGGCTGTTCAATGTTCAGTTTAATCACAACTCCTCAGTAAATGACACAGTCTCTGCCTGCACATAACAAGATCTAGACAGCATGCCAGCATGGAGTGATGAATGGAAATTTAATTTGTTCCACAAGAGTGCCAGGCAGCAAATGTCTCTGACAAGTTATTTGAGATATTCAATGGTATTACCATCACCAAGTCATCACCACTTGCAGTCTTGTCTGACTTTTGCTTTCTGCTGCCTAATTTGTAACTCTCCACCATTTGTAAAGGTACTGGATTAAAATGACACTTCAAACTCTCTAACAGCTCAGCAAAAGGAGCATTGCCTGCCCTGTGTAGCATCAAGAGACCATTTCCAAGCTGGTGTAGTTGGTGACAATGCTTTCTTATTCTCTTACATGACCTCACGTTGAGCAGGCAAACTTTCACCCCCATTCTCAGTTTTAACGACATTCTTTCCCCGAACAGTGTCTCCATTCCATTCCAGCTATAGCCAAACTGGGTCCATGTTAATACTTACAGTACTCATACTTAACAATTTAATACATGGCTCCTTCTGCCTTCTTTGCTTGGCTCTGGTCAAGGTCTGTTAATGCAAGTTTGTGTGTTGAAGCTACAGTGAATGATTTCAGAATCATTTGACAACTCAATGCATTCTGTCCTCCTGGTCAGTACAGAGCATGTTCCTACGGATAAGATAAAGCAACATGCAGAGTGTACAGAGTGATATGTGGGAAACAGAGAGCTATGGACATCCTTGTCCCGTGCACACATCATGATGTTACACACCCTCTTACTTCATTCCTTCAATCACTTCACAAGACAATGTCCTCTATATTCTCACCTCTCTCTGTACTAAGTAGCCTGATTTGCTAATTATATTCAGTAGTGACTGTCTGCTGAGATGTTGGGAAAGGCCTTACTGCAAAGAATTTAATACATCTGGGCAGAGTTCAACACCCAGCTGTCTTCTTGTGGATGGGTAGGGAGGTGCTGGGGTGTAGGCATGAGACCTTCATAAGTTTAGGAGTGAAACATTTTGAGGAAGAGATGCAGAAACTATAGTTTTCATGACTTGGCATGTCTTTCTTTCAGTCAAAACATCGGGGAGGCATGGTGACACTGCAGGTGGATTAAATTCCACCAAGTTAACCTATCCATTCTTTTAATATTTGCCTGACACAACTGCTGTGTGTGATAGTTATTGAACTTCAAAGTGCTGACTGAATGTGAAAGTTGCTGCATGTATGTAAATTGAAAACAGTTTTTATACCACAGAGAACTGTGACTTCTTTCAAGAAAAGAGAAATATATCCGAAGAATCACAGTGATAATGGAATAACACATGACCCTCGCGTCCCAACCAAGTGGTGGAGCAATGGGACAGCAGTCATCATCCTCTGGGCTATCTGGCTGCACTGTACTGCACGGTACAATATGGACCCTGATGTTGCAGAACGGGCTGAATTGATGTTCAACTGTTTAAATCAGCACAATTTGTAAACTCTCATGGCTTTTATGAGCTGCTTCTGCTATTACCCACAACACCCCGAGAGAATGTGGTAGCTGGGTGCGAGAGAAGTTTAACCATTAGTGCAATCATTCTCCTTCCTGTCACATTTGATTCAAAAGAGTTTATTTTATTTTTTAGTACTAAACAGATGGTGGCATAGGAATCCCTGTGTTGGTCTGTCACTCCATCTGTGTCTCTTTCTCTTTCCTTCTCCTTCTCTCAATAAACAATAGACAATAGGTGCAGGAGTAGGCCATTCAGCCCTTCGAGCCAGCACCACCATTCACTGTGATCATGGCTGATCATCCACAATCAGTACCCTGTTCCTGCCTTCTCCCCATATACCTTGACTCCACTATCTTTAAGAGCTGTATCTTACTCTTTCTTGAAAGAATCCAGAAAATTGGCCTCCACTGCCTTCTGAGGCAGAGCATTCCACAGATCCACAACCCTCTGTGTGAAAAAGTTTTTCCTCAACTCCGTTCTAAATAGCCTACCCCTTATTCTTAAACTGGGGCCTCTGGTTCTGGACTACCCCAACATTGGGAACATGTTTCCTGCCTGTAGCGTGTCCAACCTCTTAATAATCTTATATGTTTCAATCAGATCCCCTCTCATCCTTCTAAATTCCAGTGTATACATGCCCAGTCGCTCCAATCTTTCAACATATGACAGTCCCGCCATCCCAGGAATTAACCTCGTGAGCCTACGCTGCGCTCCCTCGATAGCTAGAATGTTCTTCCTCAAATTTGGAGACTGAAACTGTACACAGTACTCCAGGTGTGGTCTCACCAGGGCCCTGTACAACTGCAGAAGGACCTCTTTGCTCTTATACTCAACTCCCCTTGTTATGAAGGCCAACATGTCACTAGCTTTCTTCACTGCCTGCTGTACCTGCATGCTTACTTTCAGTGACTGATGAACAAGGACACCTAGATCTTGTTTTCATTCTCTTCTTCACTCACCCCCCTCATACTTGCAACTTATCTCTGGAGAGACTATGTATTTTGCAAGCATTATTTTATAATGTGTTCTGTCAGGTTGGACCAGACAAATATCACCCCTAGTAGCAGTAAGAATAAAACTTTCATGCCATAACTTTCAAAATGCAGGTTAGCTTTATTGCTCTTTAGAGCTCTATTATTCTCTTTCTACTCCAACACCTCTTAGTCTCCATCACGTTGCTGCAGTGTTGATTCATCTCTCTGTCCAACTCACATTTTTCTTTTTTGTTTGAAAAGCTGCACTCTTAAACTTTATCTCCACCAATTTCCTGAGCTCTGCAGCCATTATTGTTTCCTTTTTGTACTCTATTTTGCTTCTTTTGCACACCATTTGTGTTCCTTTTTATGATGCATTCCATCTCTTCCCCTGGTTATCAAGGATTTTGAACTGGATCTTGCTGTCAACATTCACTAATGACTCCTGTCGGACTGAGACCCCACTTCCTTCCATAATTTTCTCCAGACATTCAATTAATTAACAGATAGAGTTGTCCATTCCTTTTTTGCTACTCCTCCTTTCTTCTACGACCATGTTTAAATACAGATCACTCATTTCAATTCATTCATGGGATGCAAGTATCATTGGTTGTCTGGGCCTCACTAGGAAGGTGGTGGTAAAGACATTGTCACAGGTTTGCTTTATAAGCTTTGGGACCCAACAGTAATAAAGAATCTGCAATATAATTTCAAGTTAAAGTGGCCTGTCTTGAAGATGGTGGTCTTCCCATTTGCCTGTTCTTCATGGGGATATCATGTGCGGCAGGAAGCTGCTATTGATGCAGAGGTGTGATGCTTCAGTGCATCTGGGATATAGTACATTCCAGAGACGTGGCTGCACGAGGACATACCCAATCAAAGCATTTCCATAGAGGGCTTCTAGACCGTTCAAGCTGACCGGAATTGCACTGAGAGCGGTAAGCGTAAAGGAGGGGGCTGGTGGTTCTGGTAAACAACAGATGGTGCAATCCTGGGCATATTACGATCAAGGAATGGGTCTGTAGCCTGGATATTGAACGTTTTGCTGTTGGACTCCGGCCATATTATTTGCCAAGGGAAATCTCGCATGCAACTGTGGTTGTTGTGTACATCCCTCCCTCGGCCAACCCGACGTCGGCGTGTAACATCATGTACACCGTCATAGCCAGGTTACAAACCCAGCACCCAAGTGCCCTCATTACCATCTCGGGCGACTTCAACCAGGTTACCATGGCTAGAACACTGCCGAACTTCACACAGTATGTGAGCTGTACAACCAGAGGAGAGAGGACTCTGGATTTGATGTACGCTAACGTTAAGGATGCATACAGCTCCTCTCCCCTTCCCCCACTGGGAAGGTCAGATCACAACCTGGTGCATCTAAAACCCTGCTACGTACCTCTGGTGAAGAGTAAACCTGTAACCTCGAGGACAGTGAGAAAATGGTTGGAGGAGGCTTATGGGGCGCTCCAGGGTTGTTTCGAGGTGACAAACTGGCAGGCACTCTGTGAGCCACATGGAGAGGATATTGATGGGCTCACAGAGTGCATCACTGATTACATCAACTTCTGTGTGGACTGCAATGTTCCGACAAGAACTGTCCTTTGTTATTCAAATAACAAGCCATGGGTAACAAAGGACATTAAGGACATCCTGAACACTAAAAAGAGGGTGTTTAGAGATGGAAATAGGGAGGAGCTGAGGGCAATACAGAGTGACCTGAAAGCCAGGATCAGGGAGGCTAAAGACAGGTACAGGAGGAAGCTTGAGTGGAAACTCCAGCAGAACAACGTGAGAGAGGTCTAGAGGGGGATGAGGACCATCACTGGGTTCCAGCAAACTAGCAACAGAGGAGCAGAAGGCAGTGTGGACAGGGCCAATTAACTTATCCTGTTCTTTAACAGATTTGACAGTGTGGCCCCTGTCCATCCCACACATGAGCCATCTGTTGTCGGCCCCCAACCAACACATATTCCACTTTCCCCTCCTACCCCTCCTCACAGTCCCCCACCCTGCTCTCATGACTATACCCCTTCCCACACGAAACCACCACGGTGGGCTTCACAGCTCTACAAGTGAGAAGACAGCTGAAACGTCTCAACCCATGCAAGGCTGCAGGACCGGATGGTGTCAGTACCAGGGTGCTCAAAGCCTGTGCCCGTCAGCTATGTGGAGTACTTCGCCATGTATTCAACCTGAGCCTGAGGCTCCGGAGGGATCCTGTACTGTGGAAGACGTCCTGCCTCGTCCCTGTGCCGAAGACGCCGTGCCCCAGTGGCCTCAATGACTACAGACCGGTGGCATTGACCTCCCACATCATGAAGACCCTGGAGAGACTCGTTCTGGAGCTGCTCCAGCCTATGGTCAGGCCACACTTAGATCCCCTCCAGTTCGCCTACCAGCCCCGACTAGGAGTTGAGGATGCCATCGTCTACCTGCTGAACCGTGTCTACGCCCACCTGGACAAGCCAGCGAGCACTGTGAGGGTCATGTTTTTTGACTTCTCCAGTGCGTTCAACACCATCCGCCCTGCTCTGCTGGGGGAGGAGCTGACAGCGATGCAGGTGGATGCTTCCCTGGTATCATGGATTCTTGATTACCTGACTGGCAGACCACAGTACGTGTGCTTGCAACACTGTGTGTCCAACAGAGTGATCAGCAGCACTGGGGCTCCACAGGGGACTGTTTTGTCTCCCTTTCTCTTCACCATTTACACCTCGGACTTCAACTACTGCACAGAGTCTTGTCATCTTCAGAAGTTTTCAGATGATTCTGCCATAGTTGGATGCATCAGCAAGGGAGATGAGACTGAGTACAGGGCTACGGTAGGAAACTTTGTCACATGGTGTGAGCAGAATTATCTGCAGCTTAATGTGAAAAAGACTAAGTTGCTGGTGGTAGACCTGAGGAGAGCTAAGGTACCGGTGACCCCTGTTTCCATCAGGGGGTCAATGTGGACATGGTGGAGGATTACAAATACCTGGGGATACGAATTGATGATAAACTGGACTGGTCAAAGAACACTGAGGCTGTCTACAAGAAGGGTCAGAGCCATCTCTATTTCCTGAGGAGACTGAGGTCCTTTAACATCTGCCGGATGATGCTGAGGATATTCTACGAGTCTGTGGTGGCCAGTGCTATCATGTTTGCTGTTAAGTGCTGGGGCAGCAGGCTGAGGGTGGCAGACACCAACAGAATCAACAAACTCATTCGTAAGGCCAGTGATGTTGCGGAGATGGAACTGGACTCTCTCACGGTGGTGTCTGAAAAGAGGATGCTGTCTAAGTTGCATGCCATCTTGGTCAATGTCTCCCATTCACTACATAATGTACTGGGTGGGCACGGGAGTACATTCAGCCAGAGACTCATTCCACAGAGATGCAGCACAGAGCGTCATAGGAAGTCATTCCTGCCTGTGGCCATCAAACTTTACAACTCCTCCCCTGGAGGGTCAGACACCCAGAGCCAATAGGCTGGTCCTGGACTTATTTCATAATTTACTGTCATAATTTACATATTACTATTAACTATTTATGGTTCTATTACTATTTATTATTTATGGAGCAACTGTAACGAAAACCAATTTCCCCCGGGATTAATAAAGTATGACTATGACTATTACTTACTACATGTTCTGTATTTAATATTTCAGTAATATTTCAATAAGCTTGATTTGTTTTTGTTTGATTAAGCTTTCTTTGTTTAAATAATTCATTATTAGTTATATGTAAAACTACCTGAATGGCTTACATCATCACACCATTGCATTACAAGTGTGCACCTTACTAAAGAGAACTTACTTGTAAATGAATATTCTGGGCTCCCCAGTTTTTCATTGGATTAGTTTTATGTTTGGAGTTACAAAACAAAACAATGCCAATGAGTAAATTTTTAAAAAGATCCTGAGATGACTACCTGTTGAAGCACACGAGATGTTCAAGTTAAGAAAACACAGAAAAAGAACAAAGTTCACGTGCTCATAAATAGTGAGTACCGGGTGAAATCAATAATTGAAAAAAGAGCAAAAATGGCTGGCTACATCAGAGAGACAAATACGTTTGATTTCACCAAAGATAACTGAGTGAATTGAGTAGTATTTTAAAGCAACTGGAATAGCCTATGAAAAATGTTTTGCTGAGTGCAAATGGTAGAAGAGCATATGGTTTGCTTAGAAGTTTAACTGCTCCAACCAAACCAGCTGAAATTAGCTTTGTTGATATCATGAGTGTTATATATATGTTATATATAACATGTTATATATATCATGAAAGACCATTATTGATTGCAGAATGCTTTAGGTCTCATAAGTGGAATCAGAAGGAAGGGGAGTCCATTTCAGCTTACATGGCTGAATTGAAGTTCCCTGAGCATTGTTGGTTTCTGACTGCGCTTAATGATGAACTGAGAGATTGCTTGCTTGTGGAATATTGTAAGAAAGCATTCAAAAACAGCAGCTAGCTGAGCACAATGAACATTTAGAAGCCCAGTTAAAATTGCTGTATCAATGAAAACAGCAGCCAGAGATACAACTGAGTTGCAGTCAGGAATGAAAGTGAACATAAACAAAATTACAATGTCTAAACAGAAACTGGCCTGGCTGAACAAGTTGTGTTACCATTGTGGCAGGGGCTCACATACACCAGACCAATGCAGGTTTAAAGGCAAAACTTGCAAAAAATGCTACAAAGTAGGACACATACAGTATAAGGAGCATGTCAGACAGTCAAAAACAAATGGACTGCACAGGGAATAGATAAAGATGAAAAGTCAAGATGAAGTTCCAAAAACAGCACTAATCTGCATGCTGTTGATGAAAAATCCAATGAGTGTGACATGGGGCTGGCTAGCCTTGAGATTTTAAAAAGGTTTAAGAAAAGTTTAAAGTTTCAAGGTATACAAATCTGAGATACTTTTTCTCCAGATAGCCATAAAACCAAGAAAAAAAAGAACAGCAACATGATTATCAACCCCCACACCCCCTCACCAACATTAAACACAACAAGAATATCTTCCCCCAAATACCCCTCTCCCTGAACAAAAACAGAACAAATACGCAACAAGTACATCGACCCGCAACCCCCCACCCCCACATGAAAAGCAAAAAGAACATCGGGCTCCAAATCCACCCTCGCTGCAGAAAGAAATGAACAAAAAAAGCTCAACAAGAACATCGATCTCCTCCCCCACACAAAATGCCACAAAAAATCAACCCCCAAATTCCCCTGTCCCACACAAAATGCCACAAAAAATCAACCCCCAAATTCCCCTGTCCCACACAAAATGCCACAAAAAATCAACCCCCAAATTCCCCTGCCCCACACAAAATGCCACAAAAAATCAACCCCAAAATTCCCCTGCCCCACACAAAATGCCACAAAAAATCAACCCCCAAATTCCCCTGCCCCACACAAAATGCCACAAAAAATCAACCCCCAAATTCCCCTGCCCCACACAAAATGCCACAAAAAATCAACCCCCAAATTCCCCTGCCCCACACAAAATGCCACAAAAAATCAACCCCCAAATTCCCCTGCCCCACACAAAATGCCACAAAAAATCAACCCCCAAATTCCCCTGCCCCACACAAAATGCCACAAAAAATCAACCCCCAAATTCCCCTGCCCCACACAAAATGCCACAAAAAATCAACCCCCAAATTCCCCTGCCCCACACAAAATGCCACTAGAACAATAAACCCTGCTTCGGCAGGAGGAAGAGATAGCAGCGCGCCGTGCTGGCACAGCTCTCCGGTGAAAATGATATTGTTATCGGTTAGGTAGGGGCCGTGGACAATTCTGATTTGATGGAGACAGACGTGAAAGCACAGAGGCACATCTTGAGAAATTTCTGAAACGCCAGTTGGCTGCTGTTGTTACTGCGCAATCAAGATTCTTCCGGAGGGAAGGCCTCAAAATCCCCAGCTTTGCCTGCTGTTGGCGTCCAAGATTGAGGTCGAATCGTTCAGATAGAGATGGTGCTCAGGACTCGGTGTTGGAGAGCTGATCGGAGGCTCGAAGTTTTCGGATGACTCAGAGTCGGACTGTGGTCGGTATGGCAGGGAGAGTTTTTCTTCCTTCTCCCGTCTGCATGAGATGTGGGACATTTGAGAGACTTTGAACTTTACTGTGCCATGGACTGTTCTTCACCAAGTTATGGTATTGTTGCACTGTTGTAACTATATGTTATAATTATGTGGCTTTGTTAGTTTTTTCAGTCTTGGTCTGTCCTGTGTTTTGTGAGGAGGAAATATTGTATCATTTCTTAATGCATGCATTACTAAATGACAATAAAAGAGGACTGCGTGTCTTCATAATCTATCTAAATTACCCTCCCCTGCACAAAATGCCACAAGAACATTGACCCCCCCCAAGACCCCATTCCCCATACAAGATGTCATAAAACATTGGCCCCAAAATCACCCTCCCCCACATAAAATGCCACAAAATATTGATCCCTCAATGCCCCTCCCCCACATAAAATGCCACAAAATATTGATCCCAATGCCCCTCCCCCACATAAAATGCCACAAAACATTGATCCCCCCATACAAGATGCCATGAAACATTGACCCGCCTAAATTCCCCTCCCCCACACAAAATGCCAGAAACATTCACCCCCAAATTCCCCTCCATAACACAAAATGCCACAAAACATTAACCCCCCCAAATTCACCTCCCCCACACAAAATGCCACAAGAACATTGGTCCCCTCTCCCTGCACAAAAAAAAAGCAATGATAAAGAACAGGTGAAAACACAGAATATAAAATACTATAAGACTGAAAAAATTTTAATATTTCATTAATATTGAGTAACATTGTAAATATATTATTTGATTAAGCATTCTTTGTTTAAATAACTCATAACAGGTTAAATGTAAAGATACGTGAATGGCATACGTTATTGTGCCACCATGTCATAAACACAAGCCTTACTAAGTGTACACAAGTATTCCAGGCTCCAGTGTTTTTATTTCAATTAGTGTTATGTTTGGAGTTACAAAACGTGACTGCTATAGATGTGTTAGGTTCCGGATCGACTCTACTCTAGCAGTACACTTTGATTTGCATAGTCCTTAATGGATCTGTTCGTTGTGAAACTCAGAGCACAACAAAGTGAACAGACTGACACACAGTAATGCTGGACCACAGAACATCAGGCACAAGTCAAGAGCTTGGTTCAGCCAAATCTGGAATGAATGGTAGTAGAAAGATCACCGACAGAAAGCAAACAGCACAACCTAATTCCCCGTCCAAAAACAAGGTGTCTTCAGAGCCAAATCACCACAGATTAGTGTGTCTGAGCTGTAGCCAAATAAGCAACATTTGCAACGTTCTCTCTGAGGGATTCGGTGAACTAAATTCCTTGATTTCTGTTGCTGATTGACTGAATTTAAATTTGTCAGATGCTGTGGTGGAGTTTGAACACTTCACTGCATTATTTATTCTGACTCTGAAAGCTATTGAATAATTTAGTGATTGTATTATTGTATCTTAGCCAAAGTGCCGCACCTTTGATGGTACATTTCCTGAGATGTAAAATTCACACTCCACAACTGCAGGACTGCTGGTGCACAAAAGGCTCAGCACTTGCCATGGTCTGATTTAGCCATACGCAGAGGGAAGGTGGAACGAAGGTCATTCAAATGAAGCAGACACCACTATACCTTCTAAGGTACGAAGGGATTTGGATTATAGAAACATAGAATTAGATTCGATTATGAGGACACTCAGTCCTCGTTTGTTGTCATTTAGAAATGCATGCATAAAGAAATGATACAACGTTCCTCCAGGGTGATATTCATGCAAAAATAGGACAAACCAAAGACTAACACTGACAAACCGCATAGTGCAAAACAATACCATAATTTGATAGAGAACAGACCACGGGCATGGTAAAAAAAGTCTCAAGTCCCGATCGACTCCTACTGTCCCCGATAGCAGGCGGCAAAAAGGGAGAAACTCCCCTGCCATAAACCTCCAGGCACCGACAACTGACAACTGCCAATGCTTCAGAAGCACCCAACCACAGCCAACTGAGTCCATCCGAAAAATTCGAGCCTCCGACCAGCCCTCCGATACAGCCTCCCGAGCACCATCCTCTGCCGAGCGCCTTCGACCTCGTCCCGGCCGCCAAACCAAGCAAAGCCAGGGACTCAGAGGCCTACTCCTCCGGAGATTCCGGCCACACAGTAGCAGCAGCAGTGAAGCAGGCATTTCAGAAGTTTCTCCAGATGTTCCTCCGCACTCTCACATGTGTCTCCATCAAATCAGAATTGTGCACGGTACCTTCTTAACAAATACAAATATCATTCCGAAGCTGTCACGCGTGCTGCGTCGTGCTGCCATCTTCTCCTCCACCTCCTTAGGAAACATAGAAAACCTACAGCACACTACAGGCCCTTCGGCCCACAAAGCTGTGCCGAACATGTCTTTACCTTAGAAATTTCTTAGGGTTATCCATAGCCCTCTATTTTTCTGAGCTCCATATACCTGTTCAGGAGTCTCTTAAAAGACCCTATCGTATCCGTCTCCACCGCCGTCACTGGCAGCCTATTCCACGCACTCACCACTGTCTGCGTAAAAAACTTACTCCTGACATTATGTGGTGCAGTTCATGAACCATAACCACCTTTTGGCTGAGAATGCGAAAATGGGATATCAAAAATATTGCGGAGACTTGCAGTTCCTAAAATAACCTTCTAAGAGAGTTGGAGTATTCGGAAAGACTCACATGACCATTTGATCTCAGTGCAGGGGAATAGTGAGAAAGATCATGAAAGTCCTCCCTGTGGTGTCTCCTACAAGACATGGAGATGAAACCTTCAGTGAGTGAGAGAGAGAGACACTCCTTTAGCAACACCTGGAAAGTTTCCAGCCTCAAAACAGAACATTAGTGGGAACTTAAAACCCAATTGCTTTGGGAATCTGTAAACATTAAGCTAGTTGCATTCTTTATTTTATTTTACAAGACAGGTAACATTACTGCATGATGTAATAGAGTCAGATGCGGAAGATGGAAACAGCCACTTCAGCACTTGGAATCCATGCCAACCATTGGACATCAGACCTACATTAATCAAACTTGCTGGTGAACGCAGCAGGCCAAGCAGCATCTATAGGGTCTCAGTCCTGACGAAGGGTCTCGGCCTGAAACGTCGACTGCGCCTCTTCCTATAGATGCTGCTTGGCCTGCTGCGTTCACCAGCAACTTTGATGTGTGTTGCTTGAATTTCCAGCATCTGCAGAATTCCTGTTGTTTGCGAAAAAAAAAAGACCTACATTAATGTTATTTTATTCCCCCTTTTAGTTCTATCAGCTCTCCCCTTTTTCTACCGCTTATTAAGGGAAGCTTACAGTAGCCAACTAACCAACCAATTATATCATTAGTTTTGATCATATGTGTAACATTATGTACATATGCACAGTCTAAGAAGGTCTTCAAATAAACCAGACATTCTTTTTTGAGCTCCCTGTGTCTCCTGTATTTTTCTCTGCATGGTACATTACTGCAGACTTGAAAGCAACAGGGACAGACATGGAGTCCAAACAGTGGAAGCGTAGACAGATAGGGTGAGATGCTGACATGAATTTCAAGAAGATAAGTGGTCCTTTGCTGGGGTAATTGTGTAATTTATGAGCAGCTGGTGAAAGAAAGCACTCACAAGTGAAGCTTTTGCTGAACCCATGTGTTACTTCTCCCTCGATCAAACTTGTTAGAGAACCTCTATCTCAGTGATTCATTCCAGAATTCTAGAACCCGAGTTCTGTTTTGCTTTTTGTTCTCTCTACCTAAGATCATAAGCAAAAAGGTCAAGAGCCAGAATAGTTCCTCACTTTTTTATTTTATGTGTCATATTTTCTGATGACTTAGGGGGCCATTCAACCCATCAAGTCTATGCCACCTTTAAGAGCAATTGTATGATTCACCGTGCTATTCAGTAACTCTCTCACAGATTAACATCAACATCCCCCCCATCAATTCTCCTACACTGCCCCCACTACCTACAAAATGAGTAATTTACAGCAACCAAATAATGCAAGAAGAAGTGCAGTATGATCTCCAGAAAGCAATCTCACAGATGAAGTGGAAATTCTGGACCAAACTGGAATCAACGAGGGATGCTCAACCGTTGTGGCAGGGTTTGAATGCTTACAAAATTAAATCAAGTGACATAGGGGACAGCCAAGCTTCACCTCCAGATGAGCTCAATCCCTCCTATGCTTGCTTTAATCGTCAGAACAGGGAGGAACCATCACGAACCTCCACATCTCCTTTGAGCTGCCTTCAGGAGGGTGAGTCCAAGGAAAGCATCCGGTCTGGATAGGGTACCTGGCCATGTACTAAAGACCTGTGCTGACCCATTGGATGGAGTGTTCACTGAGATCTTTCACCTTTCACTTCAGTATGCACCTACTTCAAGCAGGCTTCAATTATAACAGTGCCCAAGAAGAGTGTAGTGACCTGCCTCGATGACTATCGCTTAGTTGCACTTACATCCACAATGATGAAGTGTTTTCAGAAGCTGGTGATGAAACATATAAGCTCCTGCCTGTGAGATCTGCTCCAATTTGCCTACTGAAGCAAAAGGTCCACAGCAGAAGCCATCTCATTGGCCCTTCACTCAATCCTAGGACATCTAGACAGCAAAGGTGCATACATCAGGATGCACTTTATTGACTACATTCAATGCCATCATCCCCTCAAAACTAATCAATAAGCTGCAAGACCTTGGACTCAGTACCGCCATATGCAATTGGATCCTGGATTTCCTCAATTTGGATTGGCAACAACATCTCCTCCACAATCTCCATCTGCACAGGTGCACCACAGGGCTGTGTGCTTAGTCCCCTGCTCTACTCCTTTACACTTACAACTATGTAGCTAAGCACATCTCCAATGCCATATTCAAGTTAGTTGTAGGCCAAATCAAAATGGTGATCAATCAGCATACAGGAAGGAGATTGAAAATTTGGCTGAGTGGTATCATAACAACGACCTCTCACTCAATGCCAGCAAGACCAAGGAACTGATTGTAGTCCAGGAGACAGAAACCAGAGGTAGTTGAGCCAGTCCTCATTGGAGGATCAGAGGTGGAGAGGGTCAGCAACATTAAATTCCTGGGTGTTACTATTTCGGAGGATTTGTCCTGGGCCCAGCACGTAAGTGCAATTGCGAAGAAAGCATGGTTGCACTTCTACTTCCTTAGGAGTTTGTGGAGATTCGGCATGACGTCTAAAACTTTGACAAACCTTTATGGATATGTAATGGAGAGTATATTGACTGGCTGCATCATGGCCAGGTATGGGAACACCAATGCCCTTGAATGGAAAATCCTTGAAATGGTAATGGATTCAGCCCAGTACATCATGGGTAAACCCTCCCAACGATTGAAACACTGTCGTAGGAAAGCAGCATCCATCATCAGAGATCCTCAGCATCCAGACCGTGCTCTTTTCTGGCTGCTACCATCATGTAGAAGGTACAAGAGCCTCAGCACTCACACCACCAGGTTGAAGACCAGTTACTACCCCTCAAGCATCAGGCTTTGAACAAAGGGGTTGACCACGCTTATTCATTGAGGTGTTCCCACAGCCAACAATCTCCCCTTAAGGACTCTTAGTCTTCTTATTTCATGTTCTCATTATTTATTGCTATTTATTTATATTTGAATTTGCACAGTTTGTTGCCTTCTGCACTCTGGTTGATCTTTCATTGATCCTGTTATAGTTACTATTCTATAGATTTGCTGAGTATGCAGGAAAATGAACTGTGGGGATGTATGCAGTGACATATACTGTATGTACTTTGATAACAAAATTACTTTGAACCAATACTCATCTCAGAAACCCACACAGTGACAGCAAGAATTTGTCCAAAACCCTTGTGTGCAGTGTTGGATATCAGAATCAGATCTGGTTGACAGCAACACTACCTCCTGCATCACTGGGTTAATTTCAGTGGGAGTCAGCATCAAGTCTTTTGCCCAGGTTTTTTCTGCATTTCATCTAAGGTTCAAGAAATAATACATTTTGGGATATGCTGAAATAATCTTGATAAATACTTCCCTCCTTTCCTTCCTTACCTAATGATCAGGTAATATCACAATAAGGAATATATCCCCACCGCCCCCCCCCACACACTGAAGTTAGTTGCATGTTTATATAACGGTGGGAACTTACAAAGACTGCCTTTTGTGCAATCACATAGTTACCCACAAGAGAGCAGAACGGCTAAGCACAGTCTGATACCTTAAATAATTTTGCCAGCTACCCCACTGCTATTGAAGGAATCACAGGTGATGATAAATCACTCTACAAGAATGCGATAGTCACCTGGTTGAGTGGTGCTGCAACAACAATCTCTTGCTCAAGGTCAGCAATATTAAAGAACTGATTTGCTAACTTCAAGAAAGAGAAGTAGAGCAAACATGCACCGGTCTACATTGGGCACTGGCAGTGGAGCGGGTCAGCAGTTTCAAATTCCTGGGTATTTACATATCAGGTGACCTATCCTGGCCATCATGTCTTGTAACTTTAAACACAGGAGTTCAAAATGTGCATCTAAGGGAGGGAGGAGAAGATGGCGGCATGACACAGCTCGCAGTGGCCACTCCAGTGGTGATGTCTGTTATTTGTCAAGTAGGGTGCCGTGCACAATCCTGATTTGATGGAGACGGATGTGAGAGCACGAAGGAACATCTGGTGAAACTTCTGAAATGCCTGCTTCGCTGCTGCTGCTACTGTGTGGTCCAGAATCTACGGAGGGGAAGGCCCCGAGTCCTCGGCTTTGCTTGTTGCTTGGCGGCCGGGGCAGGGTCGAAGTGCTTGGCAGAGGATGGTTCTCGGAGAGGCTATGTCAGGGGCTCGAAATTTTCGGACAGACTCAGAGTCCGCTGTGGTCGGGTGCTTCCAATGGTGCTGGCATTGGCAAGTTTGCAGCGCTTGGAGATTCATGGCAGGGAGAGTTTCGCCCTTCTGCCACCTGCGTGAGATGATGGGGCTATCAGGACTTTGAGACTTTTTGAACCGTGTCCATGGTCTGCTCTTTATCAAATTATGGTATTGCTTCGCACTGTTGTAACTATATGTTATAATTATGTGGTTTTGTCAGGTTCAGTCTTGGTTTGTCCTGTGTTTTCTTGTGATATCATTCTGGAGGAACATTGTATCATTTTTATTGCATGCATTTCTAAATGACAATAAATGAGGACTGAGTGTCCTCATAATCTAAATCTAATCTCACTTTTAACTTTTCTTAAAGCGAGGCATGCAAGTTTTATGTGGTAGTATGATGACGTATGCAGTTCACGTACTTATGCATATTAGTTATTAATTATTTAAAAGAACAAGGATGCTTACTCATACAATTTATATACAACATTACTCAAATATTGCTGAAATATTACATACACAACACTCCTCCCTGCTTAGCTTTAAACTCCAACTCAATAGGGTCATAGAATCATAGCGAAGTACAGCACAGAAACAGGCCTTTCAGCCCATCTAGTCCATACCGAAAACATTTAAACTGCCTGTTCCCATCAACCTGTACCAGGACAATAGCCCTCCATATCCCTACCATCCATGTACCTACCCAACCTTCCCTTAAACATTGAAATCGAGCTCACATTCACAACTTGTGCCAGCAGCATATTCCACATTCTCACGACCCTCTGAGTGAAGAAGTTTCCATGTTCCCCTTAAATTTTTCACCTTTCACCCTTAAGTCATGACATCTGGTTGTAGTCCCACCCAACCTCTGTGGAAAAAGCTTGCTTGCATTTACCCCTCAAGTTTTGTATACATCTATCAAATCTCCTCTCAATCTTCTACGTTCTAAGGAATAAAATCCTAGCCTATTCAATCTTTCCTTATAACTCAGGTTCTCCAGAACCAGCAACATCCTTGTAAATTGTCATTGTATGCTTTAAACCTTATTTATAACTTTCCTGTAGGTTGGTGACCAAAACAGGACACAATACTCCAAATTAGGCCTCAACAACGTCTTATACAACTTCAACATAACATCCTATATCCTGGACTCAATACAGTGATTTATGAAGGCCAATGTGCCAAAAGTTTTCTTTACAATTCTATCTACCTGTGATGCCACTTTCAATTAATTATGCACCTGGATTCCCAGCTCCCTTTATTCTACCACACTCCTCAATGTAAGACCTGTGTAAGACCTATCGTGGTTTGTCCCACCAAAGTGCAACAACTCACACTTGTCTGCATTAAATTCCATCTGTCAGTTTTTCAGCCCACTCTTCCAGTTGTTCCAGGTCCCTCGGCAAGCCATGATAGCCTTGCTCATTGTCCACTACACCCCCAATCTTGGTGTCATCCACAAATTTGCTGATCCAGTTAACCACATTATCATCCAGATCATTGATATAGATGTGAAACAACAATGGAACCAGCACCAATTCTCGCAGCACATCACTAGTCACAGGCCTCCAGTCAGAGAGGTAACTCTCTACTACCACTCTCTGGCTTCTCCCACAAAGCCAACGTCTAATTCAGTTTACTATCTGTTACGTACCCCGTAACTGGGTTGCCAAACCAGCAGAAATGGATCACTCAGTTGGAGTCTGGATTACTAGAACTAAGAAAGTTTTATTAAAGAAACAAGCAACACAGTACTCTAATCAAAAGGATAATAAATGCAACAGTTCACCAATGATAAACATACATGTACACAGAATTCAGGATCAATCAAGCTCTATCGTTGTCTAGGGGCAAATGACCAGTTTCAAAGTGATACAAAGTTCAGTTCAATTTAGTTCAGTTCGCAGTAATCGTTGCCGTGGCGATGGACAGTGGCGGGGAAGGAGAGAGAGAGCAAACGAATGAATATTCAAGGCTTCCACACACAGACCTTCGCAGTCAGCTTTTGGGCGAGTGCTTTGTGATGTCATCTGAGGTCACCAACCGTGACCCCTCTGTTTCCAGATATGATCGTTTCCCTGCGGTGAACCTGGCACCCAGGCAAGGGTGGACACACACCAGGTTCCCGCCGATCGTGCCTTTCCACCCTGTGCGTTTATGGCCCGGAACTCCCCACCGACTTGTGAGAGACGCACCGCTTCCAGGGTCTTGTTACCTCGGGTGTTGTGTGTGTCCTGCCTTAGCAAACCTGTCCCTTTTTATCCCCCTGCTGGGGTATCGCCTGTCCATCACTTCAAACAGATCAGGGTTCAAAGGGGGAGCCGCTCTAGACAGCTCTCTCTCTCGTCCCTTCATTACACATCTCCAAATGCTGCTCCATGGTTTTCCTTATCTCTCTCTCTCCTGAAGACAGGTGGCAGACCAACTGCTGATTCCACAGGACAGCTAACATCTTAATCTATATGTATTCCTGTCACACTTCCCCACTTTAAGGATTTTTACCGGGGGGTAAAAATTACAAACATGAATACATTATTTGATACACACACAAGTATACATCGTTATCAGCTATTTGGCTAATACAGCGAATTTCATAGTGGCCAAAAACACTGATGAATTGCGATCAATGGAACCTTTCATTTGGTTTTGTCCCGGACCACAATAACAAGGGTCGTCCCATTCCGACTTAGTTTTCTCTCGCAAGGGCTTAGTAGAAGGGGGAGGGGTAGTGACCGCAGAGTTATTGCAAAACTTCCTACAGTACCCCACCATCTCCAAGAGCCTTCTGAGGGCCCTCTTGTCTGTTGGGGTTGGGAGGTCAGCGATAGCCTGCACTGCAGCTTGCATCGCTGCCAGTTGCCCCTGTGTCACCACAATTCCCAGGTAAGTGACCTTTGTGTGGCCGAACTCATTTTTTTCAAGGATCACTATCAAGCTGGCTTCAGACAGCAGTATTAAATTGCCAATACACACCTCTGTGTTCGTCAGCCCTTTAGTCACTGAATTACTCATTCTATATGGCTGTTGCTTGCTAGGCTAACCTATTTTAACAGACACCACCCAACGTCCCAGTTCTTTACATCGCCTTGGGACAATCAAACACACGGGTGCGAGTCGTTTAATCACTTCTCCTGAAGAGTCGCTTTGTTCGGGGATTAAGGGAGAGACCTTACCAGCAGACCTGGCCAAAACAATAGCCTTCTCCCATCTGGTTGATACCATACTCATCTTTTCAAAATGGTTTTTCTCTCTTATCGAGGGGACCCTAGCTTCATTGATTTCCGCGCTAACCCCGACTAGGTTTATTAGCATATCAAAAGCCTGTGACCATCTCAGTTCGCGTTGGTCATAATCAATAACATCCTTCCCCCTGTGCAGCCGGTAAACCTCTTTCGTGATTCCACCAACTGTTCCCTCCAGTACCGCAAAATGTCCACCGGAGGGGTACCTTGTGGGCCAGGTTAAAAACCTCATTCCCATAACTCTTTTGCACCACCCCACATTCCTCATCTGCGGGCACGGTACTTGGTCTCCCTTGCTTCCTTAGCATTTCCTCCTCCGCACAATAGCCTACTAGTTCCCTTGACAAGTCTGTGTCAGAGAGAGCTGTCTCTGCCAAAACCATCAGCCCCTCGTCTCGCTCCTGCGTCTGCACAAATTCTTTCCTGGCTAATGCTACGTCTGTCCCAGCTCCCTCACTACCTCCTGCCTCACTACACTCCTTCTTTTCACTTTCTACCCCCTTCTCGTACAAGGTTGGCAGAAACATCTCAGCTAAATTTACTACCGCAGCCCCATGATGAACCTGTGAGTCCATGGGCGGGGCCTCAATGCTGGCAGGCTGACCTGTCAATCTCACGACTGGGAACACGATTCCCCCGGCGACGTCATTACCGAGCAAGACTTCCACGCCTTTCATCGGTAATTCGGACCTCACCCCGATCGTGACTAGTCCAGAGACCAGGTTGCTTTGTAAGTGTACCTGGCGCAAAGGGACTGTCTCTGTCCCTTCTCCAATACCTTTGACCTTGACCTCCCCAGTCTGGGTCTCTGAGCTAAACTCTAATACACTCTTCAGTATTAGTGACTGACACGCTCCCGTGTCTCTCCAGATCCGCACTGGAACTGGTTTTAACCCCTCCTTCACTGACACCAATCCGGCCGAGATAAACTTCTCGCGCCCTTCCTGAACTTTGGCAGACCTGTCCTTCCCTAGCGGTTCATGTACCAGCTCGATACAGCCAGTCAAAATCGCCGTTTTTCCTTTTCCTGTCTCCTTCTTTGGGGCAAAGCACCTGGATGCAAAGTGTCCGACTTTCCCGCAATTATAGCAGACGATCCCAGGAGACTTCCTACCAGACTGCTCCCGGTCTACCTTATCCTTCTCACTAGTCCCCGGCTTACTTTCTGATTTTTCTGGCGGACTCTGGCTAACTTAGCAGTTGCGGCTAACGTGTCTGCCTCTTTCTCATCTAGGTAGGGTCTCATACCCTCAGGGACACAACCTTTAAACTGCTCAATCAGGATCAGCTGCAGCAGTCTGTCATAATCCCCCTCTACACCCTTCGAGGCGCACCAACGCTCACAATATGTCTGCATCTCACGGGCAAACTCTAAATACGTGCGGTCCCACTGCTTCCTTGCATTCCGGAACCTCTGCCGGTATGCCTCCGGGACCAACTCATAAATCCTGAGGATGGCCTCTTTCACCACCTCATACCTCTGGGCATCTTCCACGGACAAAGCGGAGTAAGCTTGTTGGGCTTTCCCTTTCAGTACACTCTGAAGCAAAACAGCCCACTTATCCCTCGGCCAGTCCTGACTTGTAGCAACTTTTTCGAAATGGAGAAAGTACCGATCCATGTCGGTATCGTCAAATGGGGGAACCAGCCTAACCTCCTGGGTCGCCCGGAACCCTCCACCTTGGTTCGGCACGAGCCCCTGCTCTGCCCTTATCTTTAACTTCTCCAGCTCGAATTCCCTTTCCCTCTGTTTCTCCTCTCGCTCCAGCTGTGTGTCTCTCTCTCTCTCTCTCCCACCTTTCTAACTCTTTCTCCTGCCTTTCTAACTGCTTCTCTTCGTGTTCTAACTGCCGTACCCGGAACTCATGCTCGAGTCTCAGTTTTTCAAGCTGTACCTGTACCGCGTCTCCAGCAGGTTTTTCAATAGACACCACCCCCAGCTCGCCTTGGGGAAACACACCTTTAGTTACATAGTGCTCTACGATAGCTCTGTGTATCTCCTCTCTCCTCATTGTCGACTTCTCCTTAGCAAGATTCAACAGTTTGGCCACAGCTGCCAATTCTGATTTCCTGGCATCCTCTAATGCCTCCAAGGTCGTCGCCTTTATAAATTCCTCAACCTCCATTTCTGCTGTTTGTCTTTTCTTTCTTTCGGGAATTTTGACCCAATCAATTTACTCCGTCCCAAATTTAGCGTTCAAAATCGCGGACGAGAACCCCACTTATGTTACGTACCCCGTAACTGGGTTGCCAAACCAGCAGAAATGGATCACTCAGTTGGAGTCTGGATTACTAGAACTAAGAAAGTTTTATTAAAGAAACAAGCAACACAGTACTCTAATCAAAAGGATAATAAATGCAACAGTTCACCAATGATAAACATACATGTACACAGAATTCAGGATCAATCAAGCTCTATCGTTGTCTAGGGGCAAATGACCAGTTTCAAAGTGATACAAAGTTCAGTTCAATTTAGTTCAGTTCGCAGTAATCGTTGCCGTGGCGATGGACAGTGGCGGGGAAGGAGAGAGAGAGCAAACGAATGAATATTCAAGGCTTCCACACACAGACCTTCGCAGTCAGCTTTTGGGCGAGTGCTTTGTGATGTCATCTGAGGTCACCGACCGTGACCCCTCCGTTTCCAGATACGATCGTTTCCCTGCGGTGAACCTGGCACCCAGGCAAGGGTGGACACACACCAGGTTCCCGCCGATCGTGCCTTTCCACCCTGTGCGTTTATGGCCCGGAACTCCCCACCGACTTGTGAGAGACGCACCACTTCCAGGATCTTGTTACCTCGGGTATCGTGTGTGTCCTGCCTTAGCGAACCTGTCCCTTTTTATCCCCCTGCTGGGGTATCGCCCGTCCATCACTTCAAACAGTTCAGGGTTCAAAGGGGGAGCCACTCTAGACAGCTCTCTCTCTCGTCCCTTCATTACACATCTCCAAATGCTGCTCCATTGTTTTCCTTATCTCTCTCTCTCCTGAAGACAGGTGGCAGACCAACTGCTGATTCCACAGGACAGCTAACATCTTAATCTATGTGTATTCCTGTCACATACCTCATCCTAAATGCTGAGTGACTGAACCTTCTTGACCAGCCTCCCATGCAGAACTTTGCCAAAAGTCCATGTAGTCAACATCCACTGCCTTGCCTTCGTCCACTTTCCTGGTAACTTCCTTGAAAAACTCTAAGATTGGTTAGACATGACCTACCACACACAAAGCCATGCTGACTATCCTTAATCAGTTCATGTCTATCTAAATACTTACATATCAGGTCCCTTTGAATACCTTCCAATAACTTTCCCAAAACTGATATCAGACTCACCGGCCGATAATTTCCTGGTTTCTGTTTAGAGCCTTTTTTAAACAGGGGAACAACACTGGCTATCTCCATTCCTGATACTTCTCATATTCCTAAGGATGTTTTAAATATCTCTGCTAGGGCCCAGAAATTTCTGCATTTGTCTCCTGTAGGGTCCAAGGAAACAGCTTGTTAGGCCCTGGGGATTTGTCCACCCTGATTTGCCTCAGGGTAACAAACATCTCCTCCTCTGTAATCTCTATAGGGTCCATGAGGTTGATGCTGCTTTGCCTCACGTCTATAGGTCTGTATCCATCTCCTGAGTAAATACAGATGCAAAGAATCTATTTAAGCTCTCCCATCTGCTTTGGCTTCACACATGGATTATCATTCTAGTCTTCCAGAGCACCAGTTTTGTCCCTTGCAATCCTTTTGCTCTTGTCCCTTAGGATTCTCCTTCACCATGTCTGCTACAGCAACCTTATGCCTTCTTTTAGCTTTCCTGATTTATTTCTTAAGTGTAATCTTGCATTTCCTGTACTCCATAAGCACCTCATTTGTTCCTACCTGCCTATACCTGCAAAGTACCTCCTTTTCTCTCTTAAGCAGGGCCCAATATCCCTTGAAAACCAAGGTTCCCTACACTTGTTATCTTTATATTTTATTCTGACAGGCGCATACAAGTTTTGTACTCTCAAAATATTGCTTTTGAAGGCCTCCCATTCACCAAGCACACCTTTGCCAGAAACCAGCCTGTCCTATTTCACACTTGCCAAATCATTTCTGATATCATCAAAATAGTGAATGCATCTCAACTACCAGCGGTCCCCAACCACCGGGCCGCGGACCGGTATCAGGCCGCAAAGCATGTGCTACCGGGCCACAAGGAAACGATATGATTTGACGATATGAGTCAGCTGCACCTTTCCTCATTCCCTGTCACGCCCACTGTTGAGCTTGAACACACGCGAGGTCATTACCCACACATCATCCATGTCAGCGCGGGAAGGAGATCAACTCCTCGAGCTTGCAAATGACGGCGGGCTGAAAAGTATGTTTGACATAACATCTCTGCCAGCATTCTGGATCAAAGTCAAGGCTAAATATTCTGAGATAGCCACGAAAGCACTGAGAACGCTGCTTCCATTTCCAACATATCTCTGCGTTGAACACAACGAAAACTAAATTGCAGAATAGACTGGACATAAGGAACCCCCTTCGAGTATCGCTGTCTCCCATCACCCCTCGATAGGACCGTCTTGTTGCAGGGAAACAAGCCCAGGACTCCCACTGATTCAGCGATATTGGTGTGTTGCAATGATTCTATATGTTCATACAGGGAAAATATGTGCTGTGTGTTTAATATCCAAACGTTGCTTAAAATGTGATGATGCTATTGACTTATAAGTGACTTATATAACCATATAACAATTACAGTGGGGAAACGGGCCATCTCTGCCCTTCTAGTCCATGCCGAACGCTACTCTCACCTAGTCCCACCGACCTGCACTCAGCCCGTAACCCTCCATTCCTTTCCTGTCCATATATCTATCCATTTTTTCTTTAAATGATAATATCGAACCTGCCTCTACCACTTCCACTGGAAGTTCGTTCAACACTTACTTCAAGCTCCCCTGATAATTGACTTATCACTATATTCATGCGAGGAAAATATGTGCTGTGTGTTTAATATTAAATTCGTTAGATAAACCTGCTTAGAAATGAAATTGTGTGTATTAGTCACTATATCACCTATATTCCGGTCGTGATTAACACCCCTCACGAACAGAACCGCCAAAAATGATTTATAGAAAGAAATCGGCGCAAGTCACGCAAGGCTTCATGGTCATTGTAGTCTTTCTCGGAGTAAACATAATGTACTTGACTGCTATTCTTGTCCGTTGGCAACCCTACCGCGCCCCTCCCCCAACCAGGTCGACCGGTCCGCGTTGCCAAAAAGGTTGGGGACCCCTGTGTTATACAATACAACTACTATGTAGAGACATCCATAACATAGTAAATTTTAAATTGTCTCATTCTGACCAAAGATTTAATCACTGTGGAGGATTTCTTACTCTTGTGAGACAACGCCTTTCCTGACAAGTGAGATCACTCTGTTCAGCAGGTGAGACTTGTGGCTGTGAAAACCACCTCAGGCTCTGGGGCCTGCTCGCTGGCGGTTGTAGGAGTTGACTCTGTGACTGCTTGAAGTGGTTCAGACAGCTCTGCACACCTTTCTTCTTCCTCCTTTTTCTTCTTCTGGTTTGTGCATCCTGATCTTGGGAAGACACATTTAGTTCACTGGAGTATTCTCTTATTAATCCTTCTATTTCTCCCATTACAATCTGATCGCTCCTCTTGGTTTCCTCATCCACAACATTGTCTGACAAATCCTCTGGTTGCATATCTCCATGGACTCCTTTCTTTTTGGCCTTCCATTCATCCAGTTGGGCTTTGGTCTTTGCATCTACTTTTAGAAGCAGCTTGTTGTCTCCCGTTTGAAGTTCATGTAGGCAGAGTAGATTCTGGCTCTTTATACACATAAAAGCCGAATGCTTTCAACTTTCCCGAAGTTCTTTGAGCCAATCCATATTTCACAAATAACTGCCTGATTAACATATCAGAATCTTTCCCAAATACATTGACTACAAAAGCTGTTGTCGTCGAGACACTGCTTTCATCACCGTCATGCTTCCTCTGAGCAGCATGGCCTTTCCTTGGTCCAAACAGAGGCACAGAGGCTGGCACCTACAGCTGTCTGTCCTCTGTTGGGGAACAGCTCATGGAGACAAATGTGGCATCATCTAGTGCCTTCCTTAATTCACTTTCTGTTGGTTTTATTGCGGGGAACGTGGCATGCAAGTTGTGGATCAAGTTGTAGTTGTCTCAGCTACTCACATCCCCACAATGCTTGTCCTCCTGTTTTTTACCACGTACAAGTTCAGTGTGGCTTGTTGGTTGTTGCATTTCACTGCCGTTAGTCTTATTCCTTCAGAAGTTATCTCTTCTCCAACATAAGTTCTTAGTTGCGTATCTGTAGGCACCAACGTCCAATTCCATTTTAAATAATTTGCTGTTAGTTCCTGGTGTATGCCATATTGCTGGTCTATTGTTTGCTTTCGCATTGTAAATCTCAAGTCTACTCAGTCCTGTTTCACTCTCATCGTTATCAGATGTTTCATCAGTAGCATGCAGATTAGACTCTTTTTGAAATCGCAGCTTCACCTTTTAGTTTTCTCCTCTTCCCTGAGCAGTTCAATTATTTCTGCTGCCCAACGTTTTCTTTGTCTGTGTCCTAGTTTGTTGCATTTTCTGTAAGTTTCACCAGTAAACATATATGTGTTTGGTGAATGTGAGCCCCTGCCACAATGTTAACACAATTTGTTCAGCCAAACCGGGTTCTGATTAGATGTTGCAATTTTGTTCTCGCTTGCTTTACTTCCTGACTGAAACTCAGTTGTGTCTTTGTCTGCGATTTCCATTGAAACTGCAGACATATTTGTCTCCCTGCTCTTTTAAATGTGAGTTGTTAAATGTGAATGTTTTCTTGTAAGATTTCACAAAGTAAACATCTTTAAGCCCATCATCGAACTGACAATGCTCATATATTTTCTTCAATTCAGCCACATACGCTGAAATGGCCTCCCCTTCCTTTTGTTTCTACTTATGAAACCTAAAGCATTCTGCCATCAACAATAGCTCTGGTTGTAAATGTTCCTGCATTACTTTGACAATATTAACAAAGTTGATTTTGGATGGTTTGATTGAAGCAGTCAAACTTCAAAGCGAACTGCATGCCTTTAAACACACTGCACTCTGCAAAACTGGCACTGGCTTCTCATTGGCTATTTCAGTTGCTTCAAAACACTGTTCCAATATTTCAGTCTGCATGAACCAGTTACCCATTGTGTAATCAAATGCGTCAATCCTTCTATGTCTCTGCTCTGTTTTATGACTATTATCACTGGGTCAAAGTCAAAGTCTGTCACGAGCCTTTGTGGCCCATCAGGCCGGTGCTTATGCCGGTTTCTGTGGCGTGAAGCGACTGAGAGTACGAGACTCCCCACCCCCACCCCCGGATAGGGTGCCAGTCTATCACAAGGTTAACCCCCAGCATTTGCCGGTACCCATTTTCAGCTGGGTGAACAGGAGCAGTGTGTGGTGAAGTGCCTTGCTCAAAGACACGACATGCTGCCCTGTCTGAGACTTGAACCCACGACCTTCAGATCGTGAGCCCAACGCCCTAACCACTTGGCCATGCGCCACACATTATCACCGGGTACTCACTGTTTATGAACCCGGAATTCTTCCCATTTGCTGCCTATTTTTAAACTTGATTGGGTCTCTCCTTCCAAAGAACACATGCTCTGCTGTTCTTTTTCTTTCTTTCTTTTTAAATCTTTTTATTGAGTAAGTATACAAAAAAGGTAAGCCATATAAACATTAATACAATGTTAAAGTATAATAAAATTCCAAAAGATAACAATACCAAAAAGAAAATACTACAAACAATGTAATTTAAGCATAAGAAACCAAGATAACATAATAGTATACTAGATTTTATATATATCAATGGAAAAAAAGAAAAAAAAAACCCCAAAAAAAAACCCACCGTGCAACTAACTAAAAGCAAAGCAAAGCAATGGGCTAACTTGAAACCAAACAGAGTTAAACTTAAAATCACGTCCTCAATCCCGACCTCCATTAAAACAGTGAAGAGAAAACAAGAAGGGTAAATATTACATTAAATGAAAATATCGAATAAAAGGTCCCCAAATCTGTTCAAATTTAAATGAAGAATCATAAAGGTTACTTCTAATTTTCTCCAGATTCAAACATAAAATCGTCTGAGAAAACCAAAAAAAGGTAGTTGGAGCATTAAGCTCTTTCCAATGTTGTAAAATACATCTTTTCGCCATTAAAGTAAGAAATGCAATCATTCTACGGGCTGAAGGGGAAAGATTACTAGAAATTTTAGGTAGTCCAAAGATAGCAGTAATAGGGTGAGGAGAGATATCTATATTTAATACCTTAGAAATAATATTGAAAATATCTCTCCAAAAAGTTTCCAAAGTAGGGCAAGACCAAAACATATGAGTTAAAGAGGCTATCTGCCCCGAACATCTATCACAGAAAGGATTAATATGCGAGTAAAAACGCGCTAACTTATCTTTGGACATATGTGCTCTATGAACCACTTTAAATTGAATTAGGGAATGTTTAGCACAAATAGAGGAAGTATTAACTAATTGTAAAATCTGCCCCCAATCATCCACAGAAATGGTAAGCCCCAATTCCTGTTCCCAATCTACCCTAATCTTATCAAATGGAGCTTTCCTAAGTTTCATAATAATATTATAAATCATAGCCGATGCACCTTTCTGACATGGATTAAGGTTAATTATCGAATCTAAAATATATATAGGAGGAAGCATTGGAAAGGAAGTAAGTATAGTACTTAGGAAATTTCTAACTTGTAAATATCTAAAAAAATGTATTCTTGATAAGTTATATTTGTTAGATAATTGTTCAAAAGACATAAGGGAACCATCTAAAAATAAATCCAAAAACCGTAAAATACCCTTAGTCTTCCAAGTTTGAAAAGCGCGATCCGTAAAAGAGGGAGGAAAAAATATGTTACCTAAAATAGGAATCGCTAACCCGAATTGATTAAGATCAAAAAATTTTCTGAATTGAAACCAAATGCGCAAAGCATCTGCTGTTCTTTTTAAGTCAACCATTCTTTGCCATACTTTTCTTTGAACTCAAACGTTTCGGTGCACTTGAACAGGTCGGTAGCCGTCTTGGGTTCATTTTTAAAAAACCTCACTGCCAATGTTATGTTTTGTAACTTCAAAACATTAAACTGATTCAAAGGAAGACTTGGAAGTCAGTAATGTGAGTCTAACCATTGATTTACTTTAAGCGAAGAGCTCACGTATCACGTGGTAGCGTGATACAATCACATTTTTATATATATATATATATATACACACACATGAGATTACTCAAATATAACTGAAATATTAAATGCATAACACTGGGGAAAACACATAGATGAAATTTCAAAGAAAACGCACAAACATTTTTACATTCTGAGGAAGCTAAAGAAGTTTAGCTTGTTATTGAACACTCAAACAAACTTCTATAGATGTACTGTTGAAAGTATCCTAAATGGCTGCATCGTGGTCTGGTACAGCAACTCAAATGCACAAGAAAATAAGAAGTTGCAGAGAGTGGTGGACTCTTCACAATACATCCTGAGCACATCCCTCCCCAGCACTGGTAGTGTCTACAGGAGATACTGCCTCAAGAAAGCAACATCCATCATCTAAGATTCCCACCATCTCCTTGCAGCTGCTATCAGGCAGGAGGTACAGAAGCCTGAAGTCACACACCACAGCTGCTTCCCTTTACCCATTTGGTTCTTGACTCATCTGGAACAATTCTAATCACTACAGTTCAGCAACACTATGACCCACTTTGATCACTTTGCACTAAAATGAATTTTGTCTCTTTTTTGTTCTAATTATGTTCTTTCTTGTAAAAATTGTTTATAATTTATGTTTATCATGTAAATGCTCCTTTTTGAAGCTATGATTCTGCTGCAAGTAATTTTTAAAATATATATTGCTCCCGTACTTATATATAATAAGCATGACTTTGCAGAGCAAAGGTGCTAGGAACCAAGGACAACCATGACTGAAACTGATCATGAGGACTCTAATCTCTGCAACATATCCATGACCCCTCTTCACCCAAAGCAAACATTTCTTCAATCCACACAGCTGCAATGTGAAATGTCTTTGCAAATGCCAAGGTGGAGACTGCAGTTCCCAACAAGAAGAGCAATAAGATTCTGAATGAATCTACAGTGAAGAGAAGTTTGTGGAAGGAGTAATACTCCATCTACAGGTGCAAGTGCACCCTGGCACCCTCAGTCTATATCATTAGCATCTTTTTGCATGCACCTTTTTCTACTTCAGAATACATATACACAATAAATAATCTTTCTCTACACTTCAATTCATAAATTGCAGGTAGTTCTGATTACAGGAAAGCTGTAGAGGTTTTTGAAAGGGTACTAAAGAGGTTTACCAGAATCCTGCCTGGATTAGAGGCAATGAGCTTTAAAGAGAGGTTAGCCAACTTGGCTTGTTACTCTGAAGTGTCAGAGGCTGAGGAGGACCCAGTAGAAAATTATAAAATTATCAGAGGCACAGACAAGGTAGACAAGAAAGATCTTTTTTTCATGGCAGAAATGTCAAGTACAAGAGGATATATAAGGTGAGAGAGGAACATTTTCAGATATGTGGAGCAAATAGTCTATGCAGAAGGTGGTGAATGCCTGGAACAGGCTCCCAGGGATAGTGGTTGAGGAAAATGCGATGGTCGTGTTTAAGATACTGTTGGATGGACTCATAAATATGCAAGCATTAGAGGGATAGGGATAGAGGAGATTTAGTTTAATTCAGCATTTGTTCAGTTTCAAAGATTCAAAGGTACACTTAATGTCAGAGAAATGTATACAATATACATCCTGAAATGCTTTTTTTCTTCGCAAACATCCACGAAAACAGAGAAGTGCCCCAAAGAATGAACGACAGTTAAACATGACAACCCCAAAGTTCACCTCCCTCCCAGCTCCCCACTCCTGCACGTAAGCCGCAGCAAGCAACAATCCTCCTCCCCCAGCGAGAAAAAGGGCTCCCGCTACCGAGCTCAGGCATGAGCTAAGCGATAGCAAAGGCACAGACCTTGCAGTTAACCCAAAGACTATCACATTTCATCCGGCATTCAACAACCCACAGGTTCTCTCTCTCCCTAATAAGGGAGAGGGAGGTGTCCCCGATTTTCACAGCGAGCAGGAGACATAACAACAATCTACTGGTTTATGATGTTAAAAAGTCTGTTTCACCGCTTTTTACGAGCTCTGTGCCTGAAGATTACAAAGATCTCGGGTCTTCTGGCCCACAGCAAAAGATTTTCCAGCCTCCCTAACGACACTCGAGTCTCCTGCTATGACAGCGACCCTCAATCCGTCCATCTCTAGAGCCCTGAGATCTTAAGCTTCCAAATATGTGCAAGACTCTCAGGCTTAACCCTTGGCGTGCTGAACATTGGCCGGTCCTGAAACCCCAAGAACAGGTCCCATTCCCGCAAAGAACTGAAGTCTGCATGTAACTCCAAGTCAGGGTCTTCAAAAGAACCCTGAAAAGGAAAAATATAGATATTAAAGATGGAAATAGAGCTGTATCCGAAGATGCAAGCAAAGGAATTGCCGTTTAGCGCCATCTTAACTCCGCCTCCAATCTCCTTGTTGAGTGTAGACATTATAAGCTGAAGGGCCTGATCCATCCTAATTAGAAACATAGAAACATAGAAAATAGGTGCAGGAGTAGGCCATTCGGCCCTTCGAGCCTGCACCGCCATTTATTATGATCATGGCTGATCATCCAACTCAGAACCCCGCCCCAGCCTTCCCTCCATACCCCCTGACCCCTGTAGCCACAAGGGCCATATCTAACTCCCTCTTAAACATAGCCAATGAACTGGCCTCAACAGTTTCCTGTGGCAGAGAATTCCACAGATTCACCACTCTCTGTGTGAAGAAGTTTTTCCTAATCTCGGTCCTAAAAGGCTTCCCCTCGATCCTCAAACTGTGACCCCTCGTTCTGGACTTCCCCAACATCGGGAACAATCTTCCTGCATCTAGCCTGTCCAATTCCTTTAGGATCTTATACGTTTCAATCAGATCCCCCCTCAATCTTCTAAATTCCAACGAGTACAAGCCCAGTTCATCCAGTCTTTCTTCATATGAAAGTCCTGCCATCCCAGGAATCAATCTGGTGAACCTTCTTTGTACTCCCTCTATGGCAAAGATGTCTTTCCTCAGATTAGGGGACCAAAACTGCACACAATACTCCAGGTGTGGTCTCACCAAGGCCTTGTACAACTGCAGTAGTTCCTCCCTGCTCCTGTACTCGAATCCTCTCGCTATAAATGCCAGCATACCATTCGCCTTTTTCACCGCCTGCTGTACCTGCATGCCCACTTTCAATGACTGGTGTATAATGACACCCAGGTCTCGTTGCACCTCCCCTTTTCCTAATCGGTCACCATTCAGATAATAATCTGTTTTCCTATTTTTGCCACCAAAGTGGATAACCTCACATTTATCCACATTAAATTGCATCTGCCATGAGTTTGCCCACTCACCCAACCTATCCAAGTCACCCTGCATCCTCTTAGCATCCTCCTCACAGCTAACACTGCCACCCAGCTTCGTGTCATCCGCAAACTTGGAGATGCTGCATTTAATTCCCTGATCCAAGTCATTAATATATATTGTAAACAACTGGGGTCCCAGCACTGAGCCTTGCAGTACCCCACTAGTCACCGCCTGCCATTCTGAAAAAGTCCCGTTTATTCCCACTCTTTGCTTCCTGTCTGCTAACCAATTCTCCACCCACACCAATACCTTACCCCCAATACCGTGTGCTTTAAGTTTGCACACTAATCTCCTGTGTGGGACCTTGTCAAAAGCCTTTTGAAAATCCAAATATACCACATCCTCTGGTTCTCCCCTATCCACTCTACTAGTTACATCCTCAAAAAATTCTATGAGATTCGTCAGACATGATTTTCCTTTCACAAATCCATGCTGACTTTGTCCGATCATTTCACCGCTTTCCAAATGTGCTGTTATCACATCCTTGATAACTGACTCCAGCAGTTTCCCCACCACCGACGTTAGGCTAACCGGTCTATAATTCCCCGGTTTCTCTCTCCCTCTTTTTTTAAAAATTGGGGTTACATTAGCCACCCTCCAATCCTCAGGAACTAGTCCAGAATCTAACAAGTTTTGAAAAATTATCACTAATGCATCCACTATTTCTTGGGCTACTTCCTTAATCACTCTGGGATGCAGACCATCTGGCCCTGGGGATTTATCTGCCTTCAATCCCTTCAATTTACCTAACACCACTTCCCTACTAACATGTATTTCACTCAGTTCCTCCATCTCACTGGACCCTCTGTCCCTTACTATTTCTGGAAGATTATTTATGTCCTCCTTAGTGAAGACAGAACCAAAGTAATTATTCAATTGGTCTGCCATGTCCTTGCTCCCCATAATCAATTCACCTGTTTCTGTCTGCAGGGGACCTACATTTGTCTTTACCAGTCTTTTCCTTTTTACATATCTATAAAAGCTTTTACAGTCCGTTTTTATGTTCCCTGCCAGTTTTCTCTCATAATCTTTTTTCCCCTTCCTAATTAAGCCCTTTGTCCTCCTCTGCTGAACTCTGAATTTCTCCCAGTCCTCAGGTGAGCCACTTTCTCTGGCTAATTTGTATGCTGCTTCTTTGGAATTGATACTATCCCTAATTTCTCTTGTCAGCCACGGGTGCACTACCTTCCTTGATTTATTCTTTTGCCAAACTGGGATGAACAATTGTTGTAGTTCATCCATGCAACCTTTAAATGCTTGCCATTGCATATCCACCGTCAATCCTTTAAGTGTCATTTGCCAGTCTATCTTAGCTAATTCACATCTCATACCTTCAAAGTTACCCCTCTTTAAGTTCAGAACTTTTGTTTCTGAATTAACTCTGTCACTCTCCATCTTAATGAAGAATTCCACCATATTATGGTCACTCTTACCCAAGGGGCCTCTCACGACAAGATCGCTAATTAACCCTTCCTCATTGCTCAAAACCCAGTCCAGAATAGCCTGCTCTCTGGTTGGTTCCTT
Organism: Mobula hypostoma; assembly: GCF_963921235.1. NCBI lineage: Eukaryota > Metazoa > Chordata > Chondrichthyes > Myliobatiformes > Myliobatidae > Mobula > Mobula hypostoma. Next base: position 87,380,084 of record NC_086103.1, on the reverse strand, counting down.
GACATGTTGGTTCAAAAAACCATCCTGCATACATTCCAAGAAATCCTCTTCCTCAGCACCTTTACCAATTTGGTTCACCCAGTCTACATGTAGATTGAAGTCACCCATTATAACTGCTGTTCCTTTATTGCACACATTTCTAATTTCCTGTTTAATACCATCTCCGACCTCACTACTACTGTTAGGTGGCCTGTACACAACTCCCACCAGCGTCTTCTGCCCCTTAGTGTTACGCAGCTCTACCCATATCGATTCCACATCTTCCCGGCTTATGTCCTTCCTTTCTATTGCGTTAATCTCTTCTTTAACCAGCAACGCCACCCCACCTCCCCTTCCTTCATGTCTATCCCTCCTGAATATTGAATATCCCTGAACGTTGAGCTCCTATCCTTGGTCACCCTGGAGCCATGTCTGTGTGATCCCAACTATATCATAATCATTAATAACAATCTGCACTTTCAATTCATCCACCTTATTACGAATGCTCCTTGCATTGACACACAAAGCCTTCAGGCGCTCTTTTACAACTCTCTTAGCCCTTATACAATTATGTTGAAAAGTGGCCCTTTTTAATGCTTGCCCTGGATTTGTCGGCCTGCCACTTTTACTTTTCTCCTTTGTACTTTTTGCTTCTACGCTCACTTTACACCCCTCTGTCTCTCTGCACTGGTTCCCATCCCTCTGTTGTGAACTAACCTCCTCTCGCTTAGCCTCTTTAATTTGATTCCCACCCCCCAACCATTCTAGTTTAAAGTCACCTCAGTAGCCCCCGCTAATCTCCCTGCCAGGATATTGGTCCCCCTAGGATTCAAGTGTAACCCGTCCTTTTTGTACAGGTCACGCCTGCGCCAAAAGAGGTCCCAATGATCCAAAAACTTGAATCCCTGCCCCCTGCTCCAATCCCTATGTAATTGATACATGTATTTAAAATCTATCAATAGCATTAATGTTTCCTCCAACCATATATCCATGAAATGTCTGTGAAGTCGTTTCACAGGAACCAGCCCCTCAAACTCCAGTGTAGCCAGGAGCCTAGATGGTGATCCTTCCCCACAGTGTCTTTTGGTGGGCTGCACTGAACGTTAAAGCATCCCTCAGCACGTTGGAACATGCTGGTCAGCAGCATCCATTTGCGTGTGTGCCAGGTGAAATTTCCTTTATAACAAGTGCCACATCGACATCCCAGGAACAGACACACGTAGTTTGCTATGATCAAGCTGGCCACTTCTGATGGAACAAAATATAAGCCCCACCTTTGAGTAAAACTCCATCATGTACAGACTAACATCACAAAAACACTCTCACAGTAGGGATATTACAAAGCCACAGTCATTAGCATTGTCAAAGGCAGGGGAGAAGAAAATTATTCGAAGCACTTAAACAGCAGGTACAGTGTGAAGAACATGATTGTAGGGGAGCTCTTACATTGCAGATGGAGCTCTCATTACAACAGAAAGTACCAATGTCTTCATAATTTTCTTCAAGACCTGTGGTTTTTTTTAAATTAAAAAGTTAAAGCTTGAAGTGGAGTGGTGGAAGGAGAGACAATCCTGTGAAACTTAAACCTCAAGTCTGCAAGGCAGCGAATGATCTGAAAATGAGAGAGGGAAGAGCTGTTGATAAAGCTGGTTGGTCTCATCTATCTAAAAGCAACATCTAAATTCCTTTCCCCACTGGTGTGCAGGAGGCCGCCTAACATGGATCAGATTCTGTTGATTTGGCTACCTCCAGCCTAGTGTTTACAGAGAAGCAGACTGCTCAGGAAACTTATTACATTGGACTGTTTCAGCTCATTTCACCATCCATGTCTCAGTTACCTCCATTTCAACTTTTCCTTCTTCTACCACCTGCCTATAACTCTGCTGCCTGTATGCTAACTCGCATAAATGCCAATTATCCTCATCCCTGTATTCAAATCTGTCCATCATTCTTTTTCCCATCTTCCTTTTTGTTTCTTCTTCTCAGGCAGTCTGTCAGGCTTTACATTTGTTTTGTCTCTTCTTCTGATGATCACTTCCCTCAAAGTAACTTGCTTGTTTCTGGACCTATCACAGTAATCTCCAACAGAATTTGGCACCCCTTCCACTCTGACTTTTATTGGCAAGGAAACCGTAAGAAGCTACATAGAGTTCTGAATGCAGCCCAATCCGTCAATGAAATCTGCCTCTTCTCTGTTGATGGTCTACACTTCCCACTGCCTCAGGACAGCAGCCAACATAATGAAGGACCAGTCCCACCCCAGATATTCTTTGTTCTCACGTCTCCCATCAGACAGAAGATACAAAGCCCCGAAAACACATACCTCCAGGTCCAAGAGCTGTTTTCATTCTGTTGTAATCAGACTCCTGAACGGAACTCTCTTACACTTAAATATGGATTCTTGATCTTCCAGTTTACCTTCGTGTAGCCCCTGCACAAGCTCAAAACCATCAAGACATAGCAGTTTGCGAGATTACCACCCTAATCATTCATTCCCTCCACCACAGTACATGCTGACCACAAAATGCTCTGCAGTTACTCACCTAAGCTACTCTGAGAAGACTCGCCAAGTTGGTAAGCAAAAGGAGGGCAATTTCTTCAGGTTCATGGGAGCTCCATCATTCTGCAGATTCCCCTCCGAATCACAGCCATTTGGAACTAGACTTTCATAGTCAATGGGTTTAAATCCCAGAACTCACTTCTCAACTGGACCTTGAGAAAATCTTCAGTCAGACTGCAGCTGTTCGAGCAGGCAGCTCCCACACCTTCTTATAGGCAAATAGTGATGGGTAGTAACCGATGAGATTCAAATTCCTAAAAACAAATTTAAAAACTTAAATGCTGCTTCACTAACAAACTGTTGTTTGTATGTCATATTAAACTAGTTCTATGCCAAATAACATTTGACATTTCATTGTTGTCAAAGTTTAAATTCCCAGTCCACGAGCAATGCGAAAATGTGCAACCATTAATTGTGGAAAGGAATGCTGAGAATGTTTAGAGGGTCAGGCGGAAGCTGTAGAGGCAGAAGTTAAATTAATGTTTCAGTTGTTGAAGTCATAGAATAATACAGCACAGAAACTGGCCCTTCAACCCAATTCAGCAGGCTGATATAATTTCCCACCGAAGTTAGTCAAGTAATATGATATGCTTGTATAATTAACTTAGTTGCTTATATATACAACTTTCTTGTGGTGATTTTGAAAAGCACGCAATTAACTTTTTAGAATAATCTGTTTTGATTGCAATAACCTCCACCTAATACTCTGGGTTTTCTGATTCTTCATCCAGATAGCTGCTTTACTAACTACTGGTTCTGGCATGTTGAGGGAACAAGAGTGCTAGAGTAACACAGCAGTTCCCAACCCTGCAAGATGGGGCCTATGAGCACTGTTGGTTTGGGGTGTCCTAGGAAGACTATTGATCAAAATTCACAACAGCTTAAAGTAATCAGGTTGGCATCTCTGTATGCTGGTTTTCCATGTACTAATATTATCCTGCAATTAAAAGTTCCTGAGGTTAATATATAACCTCAGGAACTGTGAAGCCAAACGACAGTTTAAAGTAACCTGGCGTAGAGCAACACTGACCCATTGCGAGCACCCTATCGACTTAGGAGTCACACTTGACTGATGCCTCACTTTCAAAAACCACAACAATAACACAAAGGCAAAAGTGAGAACACGAAACAACATCCTGAATAAGCTTACTAACACAAAATGGGCAGCAAGCTCGAAAACATTGCGAGCCAGTGCACTTGCCCTTTGCTACTCCACTGCCGAATATGCCTGCCCTGCATGGGAATGATCTACTCATGCGAAGAAGATGGATGCCGTTTTGAATGCAAGCTGCCGACTTATCACAGGTTGTTTAAAACCAACAAACACCAACAGCCTATATATCCTGGTGGGTATCGCACCCCCGATATAAGAAGAACTGTAGCCAGCAAGAAAGAACAACTCCGTCAAGCATCAGATGAGAGGCACCCTCTACATGGTCATACACCTACACCCAGCCGCCTAAAGTCAAGGAAGAGCTTCATGAACAGTGTTGTTCCATCACAATCAACCCCACCTGAAATCCGCATCGCCTTGTGGAAAGACCGGCTCGTCAGTCTCAAACAACCCCCAACGATGGGAATTCCACCGGATGAAAGCCTTCCCCCAGGAGCTAATTGCAACTGGGTAACCTGGAAGTGCCTTAGAAACATAGAAACATAGAAAATAGGTGCAGGAGTAGGCCATTCGGCCTTCGAGCCTGCACCGCCATTTATTATGATCATGGCTGATCATCCAACTCAGCACCCTGCACCAGCCTTCCCTCCATAACCCCTGACCCACGTAGCCACAAGGGCCGTATCTAACTCCCTCTTAAATATAGCCAATGAACTGGCCTCAACCGTTTCCTGTGGCAGAGAATTCCACAGATTCACCACTCTCTGTGTGAAGAAGTTTTTCCTAATCTCGGTCCTAAAAGGCTTCCCCTTTATCCTCAAACTGTGACCCCTCGTTCTGGACTTCCCCAACATCGAGAACAATCTTCCTGCATCTAACCTGTCCAATCCCTTTAGGATTTTATACGTTTCAATCAGATCCCCCCTCAATCTTCTAAATTCCAACGAGTATAAGCCTAGTTCATCCAGTCTTTCATCATATGAAAGTCCTGCCATCCCAGGAATCAATCTGGTGAACCTTCTTTGTACTCCCTCTATGGCAAGGATGTCTTTCCTCAGATTAGGGGACCAAAACTGCACACAATACTCCAGGTGTGGTCTCACCAAGGCCTTGTACAACTGCAGTAGTACCTCCCTGCTCCTGTACTTGAATCCTTTTTGCTATAAATGCCAGCATACCATTCGCCTTTTTCACCACCTGCTGTACCTGCATGCCCACTTTCAATGACTGGTCTATAATGACACCCAGGTCTCGTTGCACCTCCCCTTTTCCTAATCGGCCACCATTCAGATAATAATCTGTTTTCCTGTTTTTGCCACCAACTTCACATTTATCCACATTAAATTGCATCTGCCATGAATTTGCCCACTCACCTAACCTATCCAAGTCACCCTGCATCCTCTTAGCATCCTCCTCACAACTAACACTGCCGCCCAGCTTCGTGTCATCCGCAAACTTGGAGATGCTACAATTAATTCCCTCATCCAAGCCATTAATATATATTGTAAACAACTGGGGTCCCAGCACTGAGCCTTGCGGTACCCCACTAGTCACTGCCTGCCATTCTGAAAAGGTCCCGTTTATTCCCACTCTTTGCTTCCTGTCTGCCAACCAATTCTCTATCCACATCAATACCTTACCCCCAATACCGTGTGCTTTAAGTTTGCACACTAATCTCCTGTGTGGGACCTTGTCAAAAGCCTTTTGAAAATCCAAATATACCACATCCACTGGTTCTCCCCTATCCACTCTACTAGTTACATCCTCAAAAAATTCTATGAGATTCGTCAGACATGATTTTCCTTTCACAAATCCATGCTGACTTTGTCCGATGATTTCACCGCTTTCCAAATGTGCTGTTATCACATCTGTGATAACTGACTCTAGCAGCTTCCCCACCACCGATGTTAGGCTAATCGGTCTATAATTCCCCGGTTTCTCTCTTCTTCCTTTTTTAAAAAGTGGGGTTACATTAGCCACCCTCCAATCCTCAGGAATTAGTCCAGAATCTAAAGAGTTTTGAAAAATTATCACTAATGCATCCACTATTTCTTGGGCTACTTCCTTAAGCACTCTGGGATGCAGACCATCTGGCCCTGGGGATTTATCTGCCTTTAATCCCTTCAATTTACCTAACACCACTTCCCTACTAACATGTATTTCCCTCAGCTCCTCCATCTCACTGGACCCTCTGTCCCCTACTATTTCCGGAAGATTATTTATGTCCTCCTTAGTGAAGACAGAACCAAAGTAATTATTCAATTGGTCTGCCATGTCCTTGCTCCCCATAATCAATTCACCTGTTTCTGTCTGTAGGGGACCTACATTTGTCTTAACCAATCTTTTTCTTTTCACATATCTATAAAAGCTTTTACAGTCAGTTTTTATGTTCCCTGCCAGTTTTCTCTCATAATCTTTTTTCCCCTTCCTAATTAAGCCCTTTGTCCTCCTCTGCTGAACTCTGAATTTCTCCCAGTCCTCAGGTGAGCCACCTTTTCCTGGCTAATTTGTATGCTTCTTCTTTGGAATTGATACTATCCCTAATTTCCCTTGTCAGCCACGGGTGCACTACCTTCCCTGATTTATTCTTTTGCCAAACTGGGATGAACAATTGTTGTAGTTCATCCATACGATCTTTAAATGCTTGCCATTGCATATCCACCGTCAACCCTTTAAGTGTCATTTGCCAGTCTATCTTAGCTAATTCATGTCTCATACCTTCAAAGTTACCCTTCTTTAAGTTCAGAACCTTTGTTTCTGAATTAACTATGTCACTCTCCATCTTAATGAAAAATTCCACCATATTATAGTCACTCTTACCCAAGGGGCCTCTCACGACAAGATTGCTAATTAACCCTTCCTCATTGCTCAATACCCAGTCCAGAATAGCCTGCTCCCTAGTTGGTTCCTCGACATGTTGGTTCAGATAACCATCCCGCATACATTCCAAGAAATCTTCTTCCTCAGCACCCTTACCAATTTGGTTCACCCAATCTACATGTAGATTGAAGTCACCCATTATAACTGCTGTTCCTTTATTGCACACATTTTTAATTTCCTGTTTAATACCATCCCCAACCTCACTACTACTGTTAGGTGGCCTGTACACAACTCCTACCAGCGTTTTCTGCCCCTTAGTGTTATGCATCTCTACCCATATCGATTCCACATCCTCCCGGCTTATGTCCTTCTTTTCTATTGCGTTAATCTCCTCTCTAACCAGCAACGCCACCCCACCTCCTTTTCTTTCATGTCTATCCCTCCTGAATATTGAATATCCCTGAATGTTGAGCTCCCATCCTTGGTCACCCTGGAGCCATGTCTCTGTGATCCCAACTATATCATATTCATTAATAACAATCTGCACTTTTAATTCATCCACCTTGTTACGAATGCTCCTTGCATTGACACACAAAGCCTTCAGGTGCTCTTTTACAACACTCTTAGCCCTTATACAATTATGTTGAAAAGTGGCCCTTTTTGATGCTTGCCCTGGATTTGTCGGCCTGCCACTTTTACTTTTCACTTTACTACTTTTTGCTTCTACCCTCATTTTACACCCCTCTGTCTCTCTGCACTGGTTCCCATCCCCCTGTTGTGAACTAACCTCCTCTCACCTAGCCTCTTTAATTTGATTCCCACCCCCCCAGCATTCTAGTTTAAAGTCACCTCAGTAGCCCTCGCTAATCTCCCTGCCAGGACATTAGTCCCCCTAGGATTCAAGTGTAACCTGTCCTTTTTGTACAGGTCACGCCTGCGCCAAAAGAGGTCCCAATGATCCAAAAACTTGAATCCCTGCCCCCTGCTCCAATCCCTCAGCCACGCATTTATCCTCCACCTCATCTTAACAGACCTAGGACTGATGTAGGTCATTCAAAGGTGTCACTAAGTAAATGGGGATATACAACCAGCTCGACAACTTGTGAATGTGGAACTGAGCCACAAACTATGCAACATCTCCTGCAATGCCCATCGATAGAGGAACCCTGTACTGTTGCAGATCTTGCCGAATTCAGCAACAAGGCGCAAAAGTGTGTCCAGTTCTGGCTGGACCATGTGTGTAGACTGTCCGTGGACACGATAAGAAGAAGAATATTAGCCTGCATTATGGTATCTGGGATTTGCCTATGTGAGTATCTCCAATCAAGATATCAAAATTGATTACTAACCCAACTACATAAACTCCATTTAACAACACAATCACACCAGACGAAGAGCTCGGGGGGAGTGGGGTCATTGCAATATGCATAGCATTATGGGCACACTACTGAAGTAATAGCTCTCGATGTCAGTCAGCTGCCAGGTGAGTTCCCACATCTCCACCACACTCCAGAAGAAGAAAAGCCAGTCTCAGCCAAGTCATCAAGCACAAGAGGGCTCTCCTGTGAGACGAGATAAGGTGGTTAGCAGATGAAAGGAGTTGGATACCTTCCGGGAGTTTCAAGTCAGGTTGCACTTGAATAATCTTCCTATCCCCAATTCCCAACACTGCTATCAAAATCTCCCAGAACTGGCTGCCTATAAAATATCAGCAAAAGCTGTTCACAGAGATGGGAGCCAGATTATTATAAGACAGCTGTTAGCATGCAATAGGAAGTAGCCCATGTCCCTGAAAACCAGCACGGCCTGCTCCAGTTATGCTTTTCCAATATCAGATGAGTTTTTTTTGATAACTTGCTGATGGGGAGCTCTAACAAATTCTTATGCTGCAATTAGTCTTAAAAAGCAGGCATTACATAATCAAACAAGAGGACTGACAACTAGGTACAGGAGCCAATATTTTGGTGAGTATACAAACTACAAGCTGTCATACTTGGTTCTGACAACCACAGGATGAGAGATGGGCAAGGTTTTCACTAAAAGTGTGAGTATGAAGTTGATCACTGATTGCTAAACTACTGGAATTTCTGCTGCTTTTGCTTGGCAAGTGCCACTGATCCTGGCACAGAATTAATCACTTTGGGCTGTTACAGAAAAGCAAAGCAAATGGAGAGAGGGACGGGGGAAAGGAGTGTGTGCAGCGAGGGAGGAGTGTGCGACAAACTGACAGAATGTGGCTGAGTAGGAAAAGAAGGAAGATAAAGTAAGGGAGAGAGAGAGGGAAAGAGAAAGTAGCACAACCACAAAGGTTCAGTTTAATGTCAGAGAAATGTATACAATATACATCCTGAAATGCTACAAAAATTAGAACAAAGAAGTCAGTGGGCAGTTTCTGGTGAGCCAACAAGCCTGAGTCTGATGCCAGTGCTCCTTGACTACAATTAAATGCTATCCTGGAAAAGCAGGAGTTCGGTGATGCATATGAACTGTAGTACAACCCAACTACAAAGGAGCTAGAGGCTGGGGATTGGAGGAGTGGGGAGAATGAATGGCTGTGGCTTTAGAGAATATTCAAGATGCTGGAGGAACTCAGTCAGGCAGCACCTGTGGAGATAAATGAACAGTTAATATTTTGGGTCAGAACTCTTCATTTGTTCCAGTCCCAACCTGAAATGTTGACTGTCCATTTGCTGCTTGACCCTTTGAGTTCCTCCAGCATCTTCTTTGTTGCCCCAAATTCTGGTAATGCAGTCTCTTGTATCTCCAGACTTGCAATCTTATTCCCCATTCCATCACATCAAGCTATGAAATTTCCATATAAACTAGGCATTGAATTTTGATTAGGACTTAGCATTCTGAACCTTTGGAGTTCATGGTTTCTAGTATCCTTTGCAGAGAAAGTGTGTTTCTCAATTTCATTCCAAAGTGATCTAAATCCAGTTTTATCAATGTACCATTCCGACATTAGAGAAGACCACAGTCCATAAGGCCATAAGATATAGGACCAAAATTAGGCCATTCAGCCCATCAAACCTGCTCTGCTATTTCATCGTAGCTAACTTACCATCCCTCTGAACCCCATTCTCCTGCCTTCTCCGTGTAATCTTTGATACCCTTACTAATCAAGAAGCTCCACTTTAAATATATCTAATGACTTGCTCTCCACAGCCATCTGTGGCAACAAATTACAGATTCACCCCCTCTGCCTAAAGAGATTTCTCCTCATCTCTATTCTAAAGGGAAAGTCCTTCTATTCTGAGGCTGGGCCCTCTGGTTCGGGGAAATATCTTCTCCACATCCATTATATAACCATATAACCATATAACAGTTACAGAACAGAAACAGGCCATCTCGGCCGTTCTAGTCCGTGCCGAACTCTTTCCTTATCCTAGTGCCACGGACCTGCACTCAGCCCATAACCCCCCATTCCTTTCCTGTCCATATATCTATCCAAATTAACTTTAACTGACAACATAGAACCTGCCTCAACCACTTCTGCTGGAAGCTCGTTCCACACAGCTACCACTCTCTGAGTAAAGAAGTTCTCCCTCATGTTACCCCTAAATTTTGTCCTCTAACTCTCAACCCATGTCCTCTTGTTTGAATCTTCCCCAATCTCAATGGAAAAAGCCTATCCATGTCAACTCTATCAATCCCCCTCATAATTTTAAACACCTCTATCAAGTCCCCCCTCAACCTTCTACGGTCCAAAGAATAAAGACCTAACTTGTTCAACCTGTCTCAGGTAACTTAGGAGATGAAACCCAGGCAACATTTTAATAAACGTCCTCTGTACTCTCTCAAATTTATTGACATCTTTCCTATAATTCGGTGACCAGAACTGTACACAATACTCCAGATTTGGCCTTACCAATGCCTTACACAATTTCCACATTACATCCCAACTCTTATACTCAATGCTCTGATCAATAAAGACCAGCAAACCAAAAGCTTTCTTCACCACCCTATCCACATGAGATTCCATCTTCAGAGAACTATGCAGCATTATACCTAGATCCCTCTGTTCTACAGTATTCTTTAATGCCCTACCATTTACCATGTATGTCCTATTTTGATTAGTTCTACCAAAATGTAGCACCTCACATCTTTCAGCATTAAACTCCATCTGCCATCTTTCAGCCCACTCTTCTAACTGGCCTAAATCTCTCTGCAAGCTTTGAAAACCTACTTCATTATCCACAACGGCAACTATCTTAGTATCATCTGCATACTTACTAATCCAATTTACCACCCCTCACCCCCTCTTATATGCCAAACAAGACTGGACCCAGTACAGATCCCTGAGGCACACGGCTACACACTGTCCTCCAATCTGACACACAGTTATCCACCACTACTCTCTGGCATCTCCCATCTAGCCACTGCTGAATCCATTTTACTACTTCCATATTAATGCCTAATGATTGAACCTTCCCAACTAACCTTCCGTGTGGAACCTTTCAAAGGCCTTACTGAAGTCTACATAGACAACATCCACCGTTTTACCCTCGTCAACTTTCTTAGTAACCTCATCAAAAAATTCAATAAGATTTGTCAAACATGACCTTCAACGCACAAATCCATGTTGACTGTTCTAATCAGACCCTGTCTATCCAAATATTTATATATACCATCTCTAAGAATACTTTCCATCAATTTACCCACCACTGACGTCAAACTCACAGACCAATAATTGCCAGGTTTACTCTTAGAACCCTTTTTAAACAATGGAACCACATGAGCAATATGTCAATCCTCCGGCACCATCCCCGTTTCTAATGAGATTTGAAATATTTCTGTCAGAGCCCCTGCTAGTTCTACACTAACTTCCCTCAAGGTCCTAGGGAATATCTTGTCCAGACCTGGAGACATATCCACTTTTATATTCCTTAAAAGTGCCAGTACTTCCTCTTCTTTAATTGTCATACTTTCCATAACTACCCTACTTGTTTCCTTTACCTTACACAATTCAATATCCTTCTCCTTAGTGAATACCGAAGAAAAGAAATTGTTCAAAATCTCCCCCATCTCTTTTGGCTCCACACTTAGTCGTCCACTCTGATTCTCCAAGGGACCAATTTTATCCCTCACTATCCTTTTGCCACTAACATAACTACAGAAATCCTTTGGATTTATTTTCACCTTACTTGCCAAAGCAGCCTCGTATTTTCTTTTAGCTGTTCTAGTTTCTTTCTTAAGATTCTTTTTACATTCTTTATATTCCTCGAGTACCTCATTAACTCCAAGCTGCCTATATTTATTAAAGATCCCTCTTAGATCCCTAAGCCAGACAATAGTATTAGGTTTTGTACAGATTACAGGAAGGTGAATGCTGTGACAAAAAGTGATGCATATCCAATCCCTAGGGTAGATGATTGTGTGGATAAAGTTAGACAAGCAAAGTTCCTTACAAAGATTGATTTGTTAAAAGGTTATTGGTATGTTCCATTGACAGATAGAGGTAGAGAGATTTCTGCATTTGTAACTCTATCTGGGTTATATGACTATAATGTTCTTCCATTTGGGATGAAGAATGCACCAGGTACTTTACAGAGATTGATTAATAGTGTGATTCATGGGTTAAAAGATACAGATGCCTATATTGATGATTTAGTTACAGGAAATAATACTTGAAAAGCACATATTACTGCGGTGGAGAAACTATTTGAGAGACTTTCAGAAGCTAACAACTATTAACTCAGCTAAAAGTGAATTTGGTCATGACATGGCAACCTACCTTGGTTAATGTAGGTCCAGGCTCAGTTAAAGGAAATGGTTAAGTAAATAAATCAAACTACAATTTAGCAACAAAGTTCGATGTTACAGGAGTATAATATTTTGATAACTCATGTTAAAAGTAAAGATAATGTGATCACTGATTGTCTATCTAGATGTTAAATGTACAAGGTGTCATGGTCCGGTCCGTGAAGTCCTTATTCCGGTTCACGGTCCGGTCCATCGACCCTTGCTCCAGGTTTTCCTGTCTACACTGTTTCTGTTCTTGTTGAGCTAATTGAGACAGCTGATGCTCGTTGGGGCTGGCTGCATAAATACCTTCAGAGACCAGGACGTGGCTGCTGGATTGTTCTTGTCTTTACTCCTTGTATCCCTTCCCCTGCCTTCTGTTTCCTCACCTGAAGCCCTGCCTTGTCTTGCTGGTAACTCTCACGTCACCTGAAGTTCCCGTCTCACCTTGCATTGCCTGAAGCCTTGCCTTCTCTTGCTGGTAACTCTTGCCTCGTCTCGCCTGCAGTCTTGTCCTGGAGCCATCCTGTACCTTGCCTCCGCCCAGGTAAGCCAGGCCGTCTTGCCGTTACCTGGGGTTGATTCTGTCCCTTCCTGTCCCTTGCCTCTGTTGGGTGGTGATCCGCGCCCTGCCCAGGAGATCCGCGCCCTGCCCAGGAGATCCGCGCCCCGCCCAGGAGTACCGCGCCCTGCCCAGGAGTACCGTGCCCTGCCCAGGAGGAGCCAAGCCTCGCCTCAAGTCTCCAGCCTCCTGCCAAGCCTCACCTCAAGTCTCCTGCCTCCAGCCTCCAGCCTCGACTCACCTCAAGTGCCTCCAGCCTCCAGCCTCACCTCGCCTCAAGTCTCCTGCCTCCAGTCACAGCCTCACCTCGCCTCAAGTCTCCTGCCTCCAGCCTCGACTCACCTCAAGTCTCCTGCCTCCAGTCTCCAGCCTCACCTCACCTCAAGTCTCCTGCCTCCAGCCTCCAGCCTTGCCTCAAGTCTCAAGCCTCCAGCCTCCAGCCTCACCTCGCCTCAAGTCTCAAGTCTCCAGCCTCCTGCCAAGCCTCGCCTCGTCTCCTGCCTAGCCTCAAGCCTGAAGACTCCAGCCTCCTGCCTAGCCTCAAGCCTGAAGACTCCAGCCTCTAGCCTCTAGCCTCTTGCCAAGCCAAGCCAAGTCTCTAGCCTCTAGCCTCTTGCCAAGCCAAGTCTCTAGCCTTTAGCCTCTTGCCAAGCCAAGCCTTGCCTCTAATCTCTAGCCTCAAGCCTGAAGACTCCAGCCTCATCCTGCCTGCCTGCCAAGCCTCATCCTTGCCTAGTTCTGGGGTCCGAGCCAGAAGCAAGACCCAGCTACTGGGTCCTTGTCCAGTCTCTGGCTCGGAGTCCAAGCCTGGGCTCCTAGTTCTCTTGTTCAGTCCTCTTCCAGGTTCCTGGTTTTCATGTCCATGTCCTTGCCATCGCCCTGTATCCTAGTCCTGTCCCTAGTACTTCAGTGTCTGTGTCTTGCACTTGGGTCCATTCCCAGCCACGTCCTTATGACACAAGGTAAATTTTTTTATGGAGTGATATTTTAACCTTTGTAACGCTCCTACTGTATATTAGTTTGTAAAAGGCTGTATGATGATACTGTGTATACTGCGTATGTTGTAAATTTTATACAAACGTTTGTACATTTGTATTTTTTTGTCAATAGTTAATTGCTAAAATTTTGCTCCTAAAAGACCAAATTTTTTTGGGAGGGAGGTGTTACATACTTCATGCATATCTTGTGACTGCCTTATGAGGATGATGTAATGGTCTTGCGGAGGTCAGATGATGTAATTTGCCCGCCGATGTGAGGTCACATGATGACCTGTTCTCACCAGGTATATAAGTGTAGACCCCTGGTGACGCAGTTAGTTTGCAGTTAGATCGTCAGTCAGGTACTCCGCTATGCTGCGTATTAGTCTTATGACGCAGTTTAATTTTAAAACAGAGTTTTACTGTCTATTGTAAGGTACAGAAGTGCTGGGCCGGCAGTTTCACCAATAGCTGCCAGATTTGTTGATGTACCTTTTCAGTATTGGAGAGTGAAGACAGGAACCTGAAGGAGTCATCTGGCGGTTTTGGAGCAGATCTTCCATGATTGAATTCATTCAAGTAAGAGTGATCTGCATGAGATAACCTCTGCTAAAAGAAGCAGAAAAGGTTGTGCAGTATCTAGTCCATTCTACAGAGGGAAAAGGTCAGTGCCTTTAAAACATTTTATTTCCATCGTCATGAATCCTGAGGACAAAGCAGGTTCCAGCTGGGATCAACAGTAACATCATGTCTTTGAGGAATTCTTTACTTCAGGAAAGTCTCTCCTAATTGACTGTATAAATCTCTTGGACTTTCAAATTTACCATTCGAAGAACTGTGTTTGAATTTACCACTTTAAGACTGTTTTCGCATTTACTGCTTTAAGAACTAGTACTGAGTTTAGCGGTTTGTTAAATGGCTGCATAGCAGTTTACTTCCGGTTAAGGTTTTCGTATGTTTATCTTTTCACTAATTTTGAGCTGAGTTTAATAAATGTTTATTTGTTTATAAAACCTGACTCAATTCTATATTCATTGTTGGCGGTCATGTGACAATGTCAACAAATTGAAGCTTAAATTTAAAAATTATATATCTATACAGCTTAACTCCTCTCACAGCAATTCTCCAACATCACAACTTTTAAAGAAAATAAATCTCATTCAGTAACTTATCAAAGTCTTTGCAAAAATATTTAGTTCTTGCAGAAAATCAAATTCAGATCCTTCGAATGAAAATAAAATTGTCCATCCAACTGTATTAAATCCTCTACGTCATGAAACATTTTGTTCCTGCGCTGGTTGTCAGATTGGAGGCCGGTGACTAGTGGTGTGCCTCAGGGATCTGCACTGGGTCCAATGTTGTTTGTCATATACATTAATGATCTGGATGATGGGGTGGTAAATTGGATTAGTAAGTAAGCAGATGATACTAAGATAGGTGGCGTTGTAGATAATGAAGTAGGTTTTCAAAGCTTGCAGAGGGACTTGGGCCAGTTAGAAGAGTGGGCTGAAAGATGGCAGATGGAGTTTAATGCTGAGAAATGTGAGGTACTACATTTTGGTAGGACTAATCAAAATAGGACATACATGGTAAATGGTGGGGCATTGAAGAATGCAGTAGAACAGAGGGATATAGGAATTAAGGTGCATAGTTCCCTGAAGATGGAATCTCATGTGGATAGGGTGGTGAAGAGTTGCAAAATTTGCAGATGATATGAAGATAGGTGGGGGAGCAGGTAGTTTTCAGGAAACAGAGAGGCTGCAGAAGGAATTAGACAGAGTAGGAGAATGGGCAAAGAAATGGCAGATGGAATACAGTGTCTGGAAATGTATGGCCATGCACTTTGGTAGAAGAAATGAAATTGTTGACTATTTTCTAACTGGAAAGACACAGGGACTGAGAATCCTGTGCAAGATTCCCTAAAGGTTAACTTGCTGGTTGAGTCTGTGGTAAGGAAGAGAATTGCAACGTTAGCATTCATTTCAAGATGACTGGAATATAAAGTCAAGGATGTCATGTTGAAACTTTATAATCCACTGGTGAGCCCTCACTCAGAGTATTGTGAGCAGGTTTGGGCCCTTTATCTTAGAAAGAATGTGCTGAAACTGGAGAGGGTTCAAAGAAGATTCGCAAAAATGATTCTAGGATTGAACGGCTTGTCATTTGAAGAGCATTTGATGGCTTTGGGTCTGTGTTCACTGGAGTTCAGAAGAATGAGGGATGATCTCATTGAAACTTATCAAAAGGTGAAAGGTCTTGATAGAGTGGATGTGGAGAGGATGTTTCCTATAGTGGGAGAGTCTAAGACCAGAGGACACAGCCTTAACGCTGAAGGCTGTCCTTTTAGAACAGAGATGAGGAGGAATTTCCTTAGCCAGAGAGTGGTGAATCTGTGGAATTCTTTGCCACAGGCAACTGTGGAGACCAAGTCTTTATGTATATTTTAGGCAGAGTTTGATAGATTTTTGATTGGTCAGGGCATGAAGGGATACGGAGAGAAAGCAGGAGATCGGGGCTGAAAGGAAAATTGGATCAGCCATGATGTATGGTGGAGCAGACTCAATGGGCCAAATGGCCTAATTCTGCTCCTATCCCTGAAGGTATTAAGGACTTATGGTTTTATGATTAATAATTTAGTTGGTTTGGCATAACATGGTGGGCTGAAGGACTTGTTCTTGTATTGTTCTGTTCTATGCTCTATTGTCTTTCTCCAATTCCATCACATTCTTTTTCAGATAAGGGGCCCAAAACAGCTCTCAATACTCCAAGTGCTGTCTAACTGATGTCATATAAAGCCTCAGCATTACATGCTTGCTTTTATATTCTAGTCCTCTCAAAATGAATGCTAACAATGCCTTCCTTCCCACCAACCCAAACTGCAAATGAAACTTTAGTGAATCCTGCAAGAGGATTCCCAAGTCTCTAATTTCTGAATTTGCTCCCCATTTGGAAAATTGTATATGCATTTGTTCCTTCTACCAAAATGTATGACCATGCACTTCCCGACACCATGTTCCATCTGCCTCTTCTTTACTTATTCTCCTAATCAGTTTAAGTACTTCGGCATACTCCCTGCTTCTGCAACACTACCTGCCCCTCCATATACCTTTGTATTGTCTACAAACCCAGCTACAAAAACATCAGTTCTATCATCCATATCACTGACATATAGTGCCAACATCGGCCCTTATGGAACATCACTAGTCACCAGCAGCCAACCAGAAAAGATCCCCTTTATTCCCTCTCTTTCACTCCTGGCAGTGAGCCAATCTTCTACACACAAAATAATCTGCAGATGCTGGGGTAAAAGCAACACTCACAACACGTTGGAAGAACTCAGCAAGTCGGGCAGCATCCATGGAAACAATGAGTCGACGTTTCAGGCCGGAACCCTTCATTAGGACTGTAGAGGGAAGGGGCAGAGGCCCTATAAACAAGGTCGGGGGAGGGTGGGAAGGAGAAGGCTGGTAGGTTATCCCTGTAAGCGTAAGTGCTACACCTGTCCCTACACCTCCTCTCTTGCCACCATTCGGGACCCCAAACAGTCCTTCCAGGTGAGACAACACCTCACTTGTGAGTCTGTTGGGGTCATCTATTGCATCCGGTGCTCCCGGTACAGCCTCCTCTACATCGGTGAAACCCGACGCAGATTGGGGGACGACTTTGTTGAGCACCTCCGCTCCGTCCACCACAACAGACAGGATCTCCTGGTTGCCACCCACTTCAACTCTGCTTCCCATTCCCATTCAGATATGTCCATACATAGCCTCCTCTACTGCCATGATGAGGCTAAACTCAGGCTGGAGGAGCAACACCTCATATACCGTCTAGGTAGTCTCCAGCTCCTTGGTATGAACATGGAATTCTCCAACTTCTGGTAATTCCCTCCTCCTCCCTTCCTCTATCCCTATTTCACTCTGCCCCCTCCCCCAGCTGCCTATCACCTCCCTCATGGTTCTGCCTCCTTCTACTACCCATTGTGTTTTCCCCTATTCCTTCTTCACCTTTCCTGCCTATCACCTCCCTGCCTCCCCTCCCCCACCCCTTTGTCTTTCCCCTTACTGGTTTTTCACCTGGAACCTACCAGCCTTCTCCTTCCCACCCTCCCCCCACCATCCTTATAGGGCCTCTGCCCCTTCCCTCTACAGTCCTGACGAAGGGTTCTGGTCCGAAAATTTGACTCATCGTTTCCACGGATGCAGCCCGACCTGCTGAGTTCCTCCAGCGTGTTGTAAGCCAATCTTCTATCTATGCTGGTATCTTTCTTGGAATATGATGGGTTCTTATCTTGTTCAGCAGCCTCTGTTCAATATCCTGTCAAAAGCCTTCGAAATATCCAAGTAAGTAACACCCTATGATTCTCTTTTGTCTTGCCTGCCTGTTATTACCTCAAAGAATTCCAACAGATTTGTCAGGCAAGATTTCCTCTTGCCTGACAAACTATGCTGACTTTGGCCTACTTTATCACCATAAGACCATAAGACCATAAGACAAAGGAGCAGAAGTAGGCCATGTGGCCCATCGAGTCTGCTCCGCCATTTTATCATGAGCTGATCCATTTTCTCCTATTTAGTCCCACTCCCCTGTCTTCTCACCATAACCTTTGATGCCCTGGCTACTCAGATACCTGTCAATCTCTGCCTTAAATACACCCAATGACTTGGCCTCCACTGCTGCCCGTGGCAACAAATTCCATAGATTCACCACCCTCTGACTAAAAAAATTTCTTCGCATTTCTGTTCTGAAAGGGCGCCCTTCAATCTTTAAGTCATGCCCTCTCGTACTAGACTCCCCCATCATGGGAAACAACTTTGCCACATCCACTCTGTCCATGCCTTTTAACATTCGAAATGTTTCTATGAGGTCCCCCTCATTTTTCTAAACTCCAAGGAATACAGTCCAAGAGCGGACAAATGTTCCTCATATGTTAACCCTCTCATTCCCAGAATCATTCTAGTGAGTCTTCTCTGTACCCTCTCCAACGTCAGCACATCCTTTCTTAAATAAGGAGACCAAAACTGCCCACAGTACTCCAAGTGAGGTCTCACCAGCGCCTTATAGAGCCTCAACATCACATCCCTGCTCCTATACTCTATTCCTCTAGAAATGAATGACAACATTGCATTCTCCTTCTTCACTACTGACTCAACCTGGAGGTTAACTCTAAGGGTATCCTGTACGAGGACTCCCAAGTCCCGTTGCATCTCAGAACTTTGAATTCTTTCCCCATTTAAATAATAGTCTGCCCATTTATTTTTTCTGCCAAAGTGCATAACCATACACTTTCCAACATTGTACTTCATTTGCCACTTCTCTGCCCATTCTTCCATTCTATTCAAGTCTCTCTGCAGACTCTCCGTTTCCTCAGCACTACCAGCCCCTCCACCTATCTTCATATCGTCAGCAAACTTAGCCACAAAGACATCTATTCCATAATCCAAATCATTGATGTACCCCGAAACCTCATCCTTAATATCTTTCCAACCATTGAAGTCAGAATAACTGGCCTCTAATTTCCTGTCATTTACCTCCCTCCTATTTACAATTTACAATTTTCCAGTTGTTCTGAATCATTCCAGAATCTGGTGCTTCTTGAACGATCATTACCAATGCCTCCACAATCTCTTCAGTTACCTCTTTCAGTTCCCTAGGGTGTAGTCCATCTTGTCCAGGTGACTTTTCTACCTTCAGACCTTTCAGCTTCCCAAGCACTTTCTCCTTAGTAATAGCAATTGCACTCACTTCTGCCCCATTCAGAAGTTCCATGTTGCAAATGTCAAGAATAACAAGTGGAAATAAGCTGGAGTGAAAGGACATGTCAGATTTCCCCAATGCTTGATTATTTTCTATCACTTATCAACTTTCTGCAGTGTGGTGCAATGCAAAATTGTGTAATTGTAACCTACTATTAATAAATTAACCTTTTCCTGTTCAAGTATGCCCATGACTAGTGGTATTCCACATGGATCAGTACAAGGACCTTTACTGTTCTGAGATGTACTGTATAAACATGAGAATAGTCATAAACATGAGAAATTATGCAGATACTGGAAATCCAAAACAGCCCTCACAAAATGCTGGAGGAACTCAGCAAGCCAGGCAGCATCTGTGGAGTTGAACAAACAGTCAACGTTTTGGGTCGAGAGCATTGCTCTGGGCTGGGATGGAAGCCAGGTGGCTGGAAAAGGTAAAGGGCTGGAGAAGAGAAAGCAGATAGGAGAGGAGAGTGGACCATAGGAGAAAGGAAAGGACAAGGGGCCCTAGGGGGTGGGGGGTGGGGGGTCTGAGAGGCAGGTGAGAAGAGGTAAGAGGCCAGAGTGGGGATTAGAAGAAATGGGAGGGGAGGGTTAACGGGAAAGAGAAATCAATATTCATGCCATGAGGTTGGTAGCTACCCAGATGGAATATAAGATTTTTTTCCCCCACCCTGAGAGTGGCCTTACCTTGGCACAAGAGGAGCCCATGGACCGACACATCGGAACAGGAATGGGAATCAGAATTAAAATGTTTGGCCACCAGGAAGTTCCACTTTTGGTAGATGGAGCAGAGGTGCTTGATAAAGCAGTCCACCAATTGACAATGGTTCTCAGCAAGGTCGAGGAGGCCACATCGTGAGCACCAGACACAATAAACAGGAGATTCGCAGGTGAACTATTGCCTCACCTGGAAGGATTTTCTAAGACAAAACTATTTCAAGCCTGCATTACACTGACACCATGTGGCTGGGACTGACTTTGCAATGCCTGGGACTCTTACTTCTCACACCCTGCTCAGGGTTCTCTCTAACCGGACAAATGATTGCGTAATTCCTCCCATTGCCTTGTAGAGGTAGTGACACAAACTTAGAGCCGCTTTTTCATCGACTCCATGATCAAAGAACTCAGGGACCCTGTTGGGCATAGATTGAAACCGCAGCTCAGCCAAGGCAAGGTGACTCGAGTACCAGAGATGCCAGCAAATCGAAGAAACCATCTCCCATTGCACTACACTGCAGCGAGTGGGATCAGACCAGATGGGGTATTAATGGGTGCAGGAAACAGGAAGAGTCTGCGATTTGAAGGATAGTAAGGATGAGAGGACACTGAGGTTGCACTGGACAGATTATGATGGCTGAAAGACTGAGGGTGAAAGGAGACTGAGTTTAAACTGCAGGAATGTTGAAGTATGTGGGAAAGAGAGGAAACTGTAACTTAAACTGAGTTTACAAATAAAATCTTTGGAAAGACTCATTTGGACAATGGAAGTATAGGTAGTTGTGCTGAATGACTGCTGGAAGAGTGAGGGCTAGAGGTGGCAGTAAGAAGGACAGAAACCACGTGATCCACCATCCGCCACACCTCACTGTCCTGTTCAGTGGTTCCCCTGGGTCCTCTAATTATGAGCTTCTGTAACCAGTGAGAGGGAAATACCTTCGTGCTGCCAGCTAGCTGTGGCCCAACCACTCGGCATGGGTACAGCAATTGGCCATGTTATTAACTGAAGTTTATTATTATTTAACTATATACATGTTTATAACATATATAACCATATAATGTTTCTCCAAACCAGAGTGTAAAGAACATATAACACAGATGACACACATTAATTTATGAAGGTAAGGATAAAACCTACAGATAAATCACACATAAATAACAAACTAAAGTGCATTAATATTAAATATTGTAAGGTATGGAACAAACTAACCAGTGACCCTTTGAAGGCAATACATTTGGGAAGTCAGAAGCCTAATGACCTGAGGGAAGAAATTGTTCCCATCCTGACTGTTCTTGATTCTATGCATAGGAGCCAAAAGTCAAAGAGCATGGTGGATGGATGGGTGGGTGGGATACTTAATAATACTAAATGCCCTGCTTCCTGATAACTGTCCCCGATGGATGGTAGAGAGACCTTTGTGATCCTCTCAGCTGTTCTCACAGTCCTTTACAGGGACTTCCGGTCTGATGCTCGACTGCTTCTATACCAGACGGAGATGAAATTTGTCAGGATGCTCTCAATGGTGCTTCTATAAAATTCAGTTAAGATGGTGGGGAGGGGGGTTAGCCTCGCTTGCCACAACTTCCTTAGGAAGTGGCGGTGCTGCTCTGCCCTCTTGCTCAAGGAGGCAATAATAAGGGACCAGGTGAGGTCATCCATGATGCGAATCCCAGGAACTTGGTGCACTTAACTCTCTCTATGGAGGAGCCATGTATTTGCGGAGGGGATTGTTCATCTGCACCTTCCTGAAGTCCACAATGATTACTTTGGTCTTCTCCACATTCAGGCTTAGGCAGTTGTTCTCACACCAATTCCTCAGCCATTCCCCTTAGGCGGGAGGAGATGATAGCAGCGTGCCGTGCGCGCACAGCTCTCCAGGGAAAAGGATATCATATCCGTTAAATAGGGGCCGTGGACAATTCTGATTTGATGGAGACAGACGTGAAAACACAGAGGAACATCTGAAGAAATTTCTGAAACGCCGGTTCGCTGCTGTCGTTACTGCGCAATCGAGAATCTTCCGGAGGGAAGGCCTCAAAATCCCCGGCTTTGCCTGCTGCTGGCGACCGAGGCTGAAGTCGAAGCATTCAGCAGAGATGGTGCTCGGTACTCGGTGTCGGAGGTTCTGATCGGACGCTCGAAGTTTCCGGACGATTCAGAGTCGGACTGTGGTCGGGCATGGCAGGGAGAGTTTTCTTCCTTCTCCCGTCTGCGTGAGATGTGGGACTTTCGAGAAACTTTAAACTCTTTTACTGTGCCATGGACTGCTCTTCTTCAAGTTATGGTATTGTTGCACTGTTGGAACTATATGTTATAATTATGTGGTTTTGTTAGTTTTTCAGTCTTGGTCTGTCCTGTGTTTTGTGATATCATACCAGAGGACTATTGTATCATTGCTTAATGCATGCATTACTAAATGACAATAAAAGAGGACTGCGTGTCCTCATAATCTAATCTAATCTAATCTAATAATCTGTACTTCATCTTTTCATTGTTGTCGATGAGGCTAACCATTGTTGTGTCATCCGCAAATTTGAGATGGTTTGAGCTAAATTCTGTGACAGTCATGCGTCAGCAGTATGAACAGCAGCGGGCTGAACTCATAGCCTTGGGGGGGCGTGCCAGTGCTCAGCGTAAGGGGACGAGAGACATTGCTGCCCACACGGACTGACTGTGGCCTTTCTGTTAAGAAGTCCAATGTCCATTTGCAGAGGAAGATATTGAGACCCAGCAAGAACAGTTTCCCCACCAGTTTCTGGAGTATAAACACTAAACTGAAATCTATAAACAGTAGTCTGGCATATGAGTCTCCATTTTCCAGGTCGGACAGGGCAGAATGGGTGCCAGAGGCTATTGTATAGTCAGTGGATTGATTCAAGTGATAAGCAAACTGGAAAGGATCCAGTGCTTTAATGTACTCCATGACCAGCCGCTTAAAGCATTTCATAATAGTTGATAGTAACACTACGGAACGATAGTCATTTAGGTAGGTTACCTTCTTTGTCACTGGAATGATGTGAGTTCTGCTCCCAGAATACTGGTCTTAAACATCATTAGCACCATAGTTTGAGTGAAAGTACAATATTTCTGCACCACTTCAAACCCATGTCTCATAGCATAGAACCTCTACCTGGGTGAAGATGAATAATGTCTGCCTTTATGAGTGAACAATGGGTTCTGCATTTAAATGCCATGTATCCAACTATATCATCCTGTAAGACCGGCTACTCATCAGTACAATCCCTGAATGTGAGCCCTCGTAGCCGATATCCAGTCTTCTGTTCACCATCGGTTTATCTTCACTGTCATATACTTACTGGGAAATGACCTTAGACAATGAAAAAATAATCACCCTCAAACCCCTGCATCATCCAGGAATCAGGTTTATTAAATGCAAAAATGAAACAACAACAGATCAGAATTGACGTTTAATTTGAAGTCTCTTTAATCAATGCCGAGGCAAGCAGTGCTCCAGCTTGGATCAACATAGACAACATGACATTTAGATTCAAACCACGGTCTGTTCTGCAAAAGTAATCAAAATGTGTGAACACTGGTCCAATCAGATAAAGCTGATTTGGAATCTCGGTTTCCTCCTTAAACTATCATTGAATTACTGCATTCACCTGCTGCTTTCCTCTGCCAACTGCTCTCTCATTCAATAGTACTTTCTTCTGAAAGTGCTGCAAAAGTTAGGGGTAGTTGTCAGGGAATTCTCAGTGGTGTCTACTCCTTAAGAAACAGATGTCATTCACCCCGACCCCATAGCCACTCAGTGCAGGTTACTGCAATCAGAGATCAAGATCGTCCATCTTTGGGTTACAAACACCCAACTTACAGACACCCCTACATACGACCAAACTCCTATCATATTATTAAATTCAAGTCCAAAGTACTTCCTTACATTCATCCCTATGAATAATACTTACTTACTGCCTGCTACACCGCTGGCGTTTAGGGTAGCAATGAAGATGCTCCATCTCTGGCAGTATTCAGGACTTCCTCCATTGTGTCAGTAGCTCTGTTTTCACTACTGCTTTACCAGACAGGGTTGTTACCCCTGGGCTGAACCCCCGAACCTGGACGACTGGTGGAGACTCTTAGTCTGGCCTCTACCCTTTGACCTGTTTGGCACGGGTGACCCTAGCAAGAGCCAAAGCACGAAACCCTGACTCCAGCAGTATAGCTCTCTGGGTTATTGATGCACGCAAGCCTCCGAACCCTACAACAAGGTTGTGGTCCTCTGAATATTAGAGATAGCTTAGTCTCTTTCCCTCCTCTTTTAGTAACTGCTGTTCCTTGTTAGTTTTATATATTTTAGTGCTATTCATTACAGCTCTGTAGAGCTATGGTTCTTGTATATTTTCTGACCTATGGGCAAAATTGACTTAAGCATGTTTATGGAAAACATTTGTTACCCATGAACAGCCTGTACTTGCCTGATACTGGACTGAAAATGCAACACTGATGGCTTTCTCATTTTTACCTAAGTGTAGAGAGAGCTAAGTGGCACATAATCTAGACTTAGAACCATGTTAGGTCTGAGAAGGTGAAACAGGCTGATATCCATCCTTGAAAGACATCAGTTGCAAATAAAAACAGAAAATGCCAGAGACACTCAGCAGATCAAGCAGCAGTTCTGGAAAATGGAACAGTATTAATCTTAAGTCTTGGACCTGAAATGTTAACTCATTCTCTCTCCACAGAAGCTCTCTGACCTGATAATTTTTTTAATCATTTTCTGTTCCTCATTCAGATGGCAGATTCTGAGTAAATGTATTGAGTTACTTTCTGAGGTTAATAACTAGGGATAATATGAAGATCCTGATGCCCTGGTCAAGTCACTGGTGAAAATTGAATACTGGACTCCAGATGCTACATGGATCGATTGCACAAACCAGAATTGTAAGACTGTAAATTAGATGGTTGGGATTTCCAGATGCTTTAGACAGAATAGATAAAAAGAAACTATTTCTGCTGTATGGTGAATCTAAACATTAGAGTTAGAGTTAGACCTTTCTACAGACAGAGGAAGATTAGTGGATGGGGTACCAATAAACAGAGCTACTTGGTCCTGGTTGGTATTGAGGTTCTTGATTGAGTATTGTTGGAGCTTAGTCCATCTAGGCAAGTGCAACTATTCTATCTTCAAAGTACTCTAACTTGTGTCTTGTGCTCATGGCAGTATTTGAGATATCAGAAGATGAATTATTCACCACAAAACACCCAGCTTCAGACTTCTCCTGTAGGCATTATATTTCTGCTGCTTCTCCATTTGAGTTTCTGCTTATTGGTGACTGCCATGATGTTGATGGTGAGGGTCAGAGATGACAAAGACAATGAACATAATGGTTGAGCGTTTGACTCTGTGTTGTTGCAATGTTTAATGCCTGATTATTCTGTGCTCCAGTTCTACTTGCTGCTTGGCCTGATAGCCTGCAGTCATGGACCCTTTACTTAGTAAAGTGTAATAAATGGAATAATCAAATACGTTGAAAACATTTTAAAAATTCTATAAAAGTTGTGAAGTACAATCCACCCAAACTAATAAGTGTACAGTGCAAAAGGTGGGTAAAACCTTCTTGCTTTTTCAAAAAATGTTTGATTTGGCAAGTTATGTCTCAGGGTGAGTGTGGTAGGTATTCTGCCCTGAAAAGGTTTCAGACTTGCTGCTAGTAAGATGATGAACCAATTATTTAGTTGTGAGAAGTACTAAAGGAAACTAGAATGTCTGTGGTGCATGATACAAGTTAAAGAAAGTCCTTGCTCTTTTCTCCTGTTATATCTGTTGGGATTTGGATGTGGTGATGGCAATAGAAACCATAGAAACCATAGAAACTACAGCACAGAAACAGGCCTTTTGGCCCTTCTTGGCTGTGCCGAACCATTTTCTGCCTAGTCCCACTGATCTGCACACGGACCATATCCCTCCATACACCTCCCATCCATGTATCTGTCCAATTTATTCTTAAATATTAAAAAAGAACCTGCATTTACCACCTCATCTGGCAGCTCATTCCATACTCCCACCACTCTCTGTGTGAAGAAGCTCCCCCTAATGTTCCCTTTAAACTTCTCCCCCCTCACCGTAAACCCATGTCCTCTGGTTTTTTTCTCCCCTTGCCTCAGTGGAAAAAGCCTGCTTGCATTCACTCTATCTATACCCATCATAATTTTATATACCTCTATCAAATCTCCCCTCATTCTTCTACGCTCCAGGGAATAAAGTCCTAACCTATTCAACCTTTCTCTGTAACTGAGTTTCTCAAGTCCTGGCAACATCCTTGTAAACATTCTCTGCACTCTTTCAACCTTATTTGTATCCTTCCTGTAATTTAATGACCAAAACTGAACACAATACTCCAGATTCGGCCTCACCAATACCTTATACAACCTCATCATAACATTCCAGCTCTTATACTCAATACTTTGAATAATAAAGGCCAATGTACCAAAAGCACTCTTTATGACCCTATCTACTTGTGACGCCACTTTTAGGGAATTTTGTATCTGTATTCCCAGATCCCACTGTTCTGTTGCACTCCTCAGTGCCTTACCATTAACCCTGTATGTTCTACCTTGGTTTGTCCTTCCAACGTGCAATACCTCACACTTGTCTGTATTAAACTCCATCTGCCATTTTTCAGCCCATTTTTCCAGCTGGTCCAAGTCCCTCTGCAGGCTCTGAAAACCTTCCTCACTGTCTACTACACCTCCAATCTTTGTACCATCAGCAAATTTGCTGATCCAATTTACCCCATTATCATCCAGATCATTGATATAGATGACAAATAACAATGGACCCAGCATTGATCCCTGTGTCACACCACTAGTCACAGGCCTCCACTCAGAGAAGCAATTCTCTACCACCACCCTTTAGCTTCTTCCATTGAGTCAATGTCTAATCCAATTTACCACCTCTCCATGTATACCTAGCGACTGAATTTTCCTAACTAACCTCCCATGCGGGACCTTGTCAAAGGCCTTACTGAAATCCATGTAGACAATATCCACTGCCTTCCCTTCATCCACTTTCCTGGTAACCTCCTCGAAAAACTCCAATAGATTGGTCGAACATGACCTACCACGCACAAAACCATGTTGACTCTCCTTAATAAGTCCCTGTCTATCCAAATGCTTGTAGATTCTGTCTCTTAGTACTCCCTCCAATAACTTACCCACTACCGACGTTAAACTCACCGGCCTATAATTTCCCGGATTACTTTTCGATCCTTTTTTAAACAACGGAACAACATGAGCCACTCTCCAATCCTCCGGCACCTCACCCGTAGACAGCGACATTTTAAATATTTCTGCCAGGGCCCCCGCAATTTCAACACTAGTCTCCTTCAAGGTCCGAGGGAACACCCTGTCAGGTCCCGGGGATTTATCCATTTTAATTTTCCTCAAGACAGCAAGCACCTCCTCCTTTTCAATCTGTACAGTTTCCATGATCTCACTGCTTGATTCCCTCAATTCCATAGACTTCATGCCAGTTTCCTTAATAAATACAGACGCAAAAAACCTATTTAAGATCTCCCCCATTTCCTTTGGTTCCACACATAGCCGACCACTCTGATCTTGAAGAGGACCAATTTTATCCCTTACAATCCTTTTGCTCTTAATATACCTGTAAAAGCTCTTTGGATTATCCTTCACTTTGACTGCCAAGGCAACCTCATCTCTTCTTTTAGCCCTCCTGATTACTTTCTTAAGTATTTTCTTGCACTTCTTATACTCCTCAAGCACCTGATTTACTCCCTGTTTCCTATACATTTCATACAGCTCCCTCTTCTTCTTTATCAGAGTTGCAATATGCTTTGAGAATAGGTTTAGATTAGCCTCAGAAATCCACAATAGAAATGAGAGAAAACAAATATTCTTTCAGGTGAAATAGTCTACCAATAGAAAAGAATATGGCTAAATTACCTTTCACATTGTAATAAACTTGTTGACATTTAACCATATATAACCATATAACAATTACAGCAAGGAAACAGGCCATCTCGGCCCTTCTAGTCCGTGCCGAACTCTTACTCTCACCTAGTCCCACCAACCTGCACTCAGCCCATAACCCTCCATTCCTTTCCTGTCCATATATCTAACTAATTTAACTTTAAATGACAGCATCGAACCTGCCTCAACCACTTCTGCTGGAAGCTCATTCCACACAGCTACCACTCTCTGATAAAGAAGGTCCCCCTCATGTTACCCCTAAACTTTTGCCCTTTAACTCTCAACTCATGTCCTCTTGTTTGAATCTCCCCTACTCTCACTGGAAAAAGCCTATCCACATCAACTCTATCAATCCCCCTCATAATTTTAAACACCTCTATCAAGCCCCCCTCAACCTTCTATGATCCAAAGAATAAAGACCTAAATTGTTCAACCTTTCTCTGTAATTTAGGAGATGAAACCCAGGCAACATTTTAGTAAACGTCCTCTGTACTCTCTCAATTTTATTGACATCTTTCCTATAATTCAGTGACCAGAACTGTACACAATACTCCAGATTTGGCCTTACCAATGCCTTATACAATTTCAACATTACATCCCAACTCCTATACTCAATGCTCTGATTAATAAAGGCCAGCATACCAAAAGCTTTCTTCACCACCCTATCCACATGAGATTCCACCTTCAGGGAACTATGCACCATTATTCCTCGATCCCTCTGTTCTACTGCATTCTTCAATGCCCTACCATTTACTATGTATGTCCTATTTTGATTAGTCCTACCAAAATGTAGCACCTCATATTTTTCAGCATTAAACTTCATCTGCCACCTTTCAGCCCACTCTTCTAACTGACCTAAATCTCTCTGCAAGCTTTGAAAACCTACTTCATTATCCACAGCGCCACCTATCTTAGTATCATCTGCATACTTACCAATCCAATTTACCACCCCATCCTCCAGATCATTAATATATGACAAACAACATTGGACCCAGTACAGATCCCTGAGGCACACCGCTACACACCCTCCTCCAATCTGACACACAGCTACCCACCACTACTCTCTGGCATCTCCCATCTAGTCACTGCTGAATCCATTTTACTACTTCGATTTAATGCCTAACGATTGAACTTTCCTAACTCACCATCCGTGTGGAACCTTGTCAAAGGCCTTACTGAAGTCCATATAGACAACATCCACCACTTTACCATCGTCACCAAAAAATTCAATAAGATTTGTCAAACATGACCTTCCACGCACAAGTCCATGTTGACTGTTCCTAATCAGACCCTGTCTATCCAGATAATTATATATACCATCTCTAAGAATACTTTCCATCAATTTACCCACCACTGACGTCAAACTCACAGGCCAATAATTGCTAGGTTTACTCTTAGAATCCTTTTTAAACAATGCAACCACATGAGAAATACGCCAATCCTCCGGCACCATCCCCGTTTCTAATGACATTTGAAATATTTCTGTCAGTGCCCCTGCTATTTCCACACTAACTTCCCTCAAGCTCCTAGAGAATTGTCCGGACTCTGAGACTTATCCACTTTTATATTCCTTAAAAGCCCCAGTACTTCCTCTACTTTAATCATCATACTTTCCATATCTACCCTTCTTGTTTCCTTTACCTTACACAATTCAATATCCTTCTCCTTAGTGAATACCGAAGAAAAGAATTGTTCAAAATTTCCCCCATCTCTTTTGGCTCCGCACATAGCCATCCACTCTGATTCTCTAAGGGACCAATTTTATCCTTCAGTATCCTTTTGCTATTAACATAACTGAAGAAACCCTTTGGATTTATTTTCACCTTACTTGCCAAAGCAGCCTCGTAACTTCTTTTAGCTTTTCTAATTTCTTTCTGAAGATTCTTTTTATATTCTTTATGTTCCTCGAGCACCTCATTAACTCCAAGCTCCTATATTTATTGAAGATCCTTCTCTTTTTCCAAACCAAGTTTCCAATATCCCTTGAAAACCATGGCTCTCTCAAACTTTTAACCTTTCCTTCCAACCTAACAGGAACATAAAGATCCCGCACCCTCAAAATTTCACCTTTAAATGACCTCCATTTCTCTATTACATCCTTCCCATAAAACAAATTGTCCCAATCCACTCCTTCTAAATCCTTTTGCATCTCCTCAAAGTTAGCCTTTCTGCAATCAAAAATCTCAATCCTACGTCCAGTCCTATCCTTCTCCATAATTATATTGAAATTAATGATATTGTGATCACTGGACCCGAAGTGCTCCCCAACACATAACTCCGTCACCTGCCCTATCTCATTCCCTAACAGGAGATACAACACTGCCTCTTCTCTAGTTGGTACCTCTATGTATTGCTTCAAAAAACTATCCTGCACACATCTTACAAACTCCAAACCATCCAGCCCTTTTACAGAATGGGCTTCCCAGTCTATGTGTGGAAAATTAAAATCTCCCACAATCACAACCTTGTGCTTCCTACAAATATCTGCTATCTCCTTACAAATTTGCTCCTCCAGTTCTCAGTCCCCATTAGGTGGTCTATAATACGCCCCTATAAGCGTCACAACACCTTTCCTATTCCT
Source organism: Mobula hypostoma (assembly GCF_963921235.1). Taxonomy (NCBI): domain Eukaryota; kingdom Metazoa; phylum Chordata; class Chondrichthyes; order Myliobatiformes; family Myliobatidae; genus Mobula; species Mobula hypostoma. The sequence goes on along the minus strand of NC_086103.1, from coordinate 87,349,316 downwards.
CAATTCCACCCAAATAGCCTCCCTAGATGAGTCCACTAATCTATCCTGCCAGAGCACCGCTGTTATATTTTCTCTGACAAACAATGCAACACCACCCCTCTTGTCCCTCCTATTCTATCACACCTGAAGCAACGAAATCCTGGAATATTTAGTTGCCAATCACCCCCCTCCTGCAACCACGTTTCACTAATAGCTAGAACATCATATTTCCAGGCATCAATCCATGCTCTAAGCTCATCCCCCTTTCTTACAATGCTCCTAGCATTAAAATAGATGCATTTAAGAAACTCTCCACCTCCTACTCTCTGTTTATCCTTAATGGAGCAAACAACTTTGTTATCTTTTTCTTCTTTGTCCTCTACATCTTTGGTCTGATTGCTCCTGATCTCTGTCCCCTGTCTATCCTTCCTCACACACTGCCTACCTGCCTTCTCCAGTTGTGAAACAACCTCCCCTCTCCTAGTCTCTTTAATTTGATTCCCTCCCCCCCAACCATTCTAGTTTAAAGTTACCTCAGTAGCTCTCGCAAATCTCCCCCTAGGATTCAAGTGTAACCCGTCCTTTTTGTACAGGTTATGCCTGTGCCAAAAGAGGTCCCAATGATCCAAAAACTTGAATCCCTGCCCCCTGCTCCAATCCGTCAGCCACGCATTTATCCTCCACCTCATTGCATTCCTACTCTCGCTGTCATATGGCACAGGCAGTAATCCCGAGATTACTACCTTTGCGGTCCTTTTTCTCAATTCCTTTCCTCGCTCCCTATATTCTCATTTCAGGACCTCTCTCCTTTTCCTACCTATGTCATGTACCTATATGTACCACGACCTCTGGCTCCTCTCCCTCCCACTTCATGATCTCTTGGACGCGATCAGAAACTTCCCGGACCCTGGCACCAGGGAGGCAAACTACCATCTGGTTCCATAACACAGTCTCTTAGGAGCTGCATCTCGACGCACCTGGCGCAGATGTGGATGTCTGGGAGGCTGAGAGACTCCACGATCCCCCACATCCGGCACTGAGAACAACAAGCTGCCCTCACACTCATACTTCCCCCTTCCTCAAATAACAACAAAAAATGAATACCAAACCTTCCTCGCCCTGCCCGTTTCCGCCTAAGCCCGTTCAGCCAAAGCCCTTAAGCCTTCACTCTGCTCCTGGCTCACTCCGCTGCCCGCAAACTACGCTGCCCACTGTTTAAGGCTGTGTTCCTTTTAAATCTACCGTGCTTCACTCCCCAACATCACACGCCTGCGCAGTCCCGCCTCTCTGAACGCTGATGAGAAAAAAACAAAAAATTCAAAAAAGGCTTCCTCCGCACTCTCGCTTCGGTTCCCAGACTTCCTTCTCCGAATTGATGGAATCAATTGTTAGGGATGAGATTACAGCGTACCTAGAAGCACATGACAAGATAGGTCAATTCCAGCATGGCTTCCTGAAAGGAAAATCCTGCCTGACAAAAATACTGCAATTCTTTGAGGAAATTACAAGCAGGGTAGACAAAGGAGATGCAGTAGACGTAGTGTACTTGGATTTTCAGAAGGCCTTTGACAAGGTGCCACACACGAGGCTGCTTAGCAAGCTAAGAGCCCATGGAATTACAGGGAAGTTGCTAGCATGGGTGGAGCATTGGCTGGTCGGCAGAAAACAGAGAGTGGGAATAAAGGGATCCTATTCTGGCTGGCTGCTGGTTACCAGTGGAGTTCCACAGGAGTTGGTGTTGGGTCCGTTACATTTTACGATGTATGTCAATGACTTGAACTATGGTATTAAGGAATTTGTGGCCAAACTTGCTGATGGTACAAAGGAAGGTGGAGGAGTGGGTAGTGTTGAGGAAACAGAGAGCCTGCAGAGAGACTTGAATAGTTTAGGGGAATGGGCAAAGAAGTCACAAATAAAATACAATGTTGGAAAGTGTATGGTCATGCACTTTGGTGGAAGAAATAAACGGGCAGACTATTATTTAGATGGGGAGAGAATTCAAAATGCAGAGATGCAAAGGGACTTGGAAATCCTTGTGCAAGATACCCTGAAGGTTAACCTGGAGGTTGAGTCGGTTGTGAAGGCGAATGCAATTTTGGCATTCATTTCTAGACGGATAGAATATAAGAGCCGGGATGTGATGTTGAGGCTCTATAAGGCACCCGTGAGACCACCCTTGGAGCATTGTGAGCAGTTTCGGGCTCCTTATTTTAGAAAGGATATACTGACATTGGAGAGGGTCCAGAGAGGATTCATTAGAATGATTCCAGGAATGAAAGGGTTATCGTATGAGGAATGCTTGGCAGCTCTTGGGCTGTATTCCCTGGAGTTCAGGAGAATGAGGGGGGATCTCATAGAAATATTCCAAATGTTAAAAGGCCTGAACAGATTAGATATGGCAAAATTATTTCCCATGGTAGGGGATTCTAGGACAAGAGGGCATGACTTCAGGATTGAAAGCTATCCTTCTAGAACTGAGATGCGGAGAAATTACTTTCGTCAGAAGGTGGTAAATCTGTGGAATTTGTTACCACGAGTGGCTGTGGAGGCCAAATCATTCATTGGGTGTACTTAAGGCAAAGATAGATAGGTTCTTGATTAGCCAGGGTATCAAAAGGTATGGGGTGAAAGCAGGGGAGTGGGGATGACTGGATGAAGTGGAGCAGCCCATGATTGAATGGTAGAGCAGACTCAATGGGCCGAATAGCCTACTTCTGCTCCTAAATCTTTTGGTTTTATGGTCTAAGCAGAATTGGGCCATTCAGCCCATCGAGTCCATGCTGCCATTCCATCATGGCTGATCCCGGATCCTACTCAACCTCATACACTTGCCTTCTCGCCATAAGCTTGGATGCCTTGACCAATCAGGAAACTATCAATTTTCGCTTTAAATATATCCACGGTCTCGGCCTCCATAGCTGTCCATAGCAGAGCATTCCACAGATTCACCGTTTTCTGGCTAAAAAAATTCCTCCTTAAATCTAATGGATTGCCCCTCAATTTTGAAGCTATGCCGCTAGTCTGGACACTCCCCCCACCCCCCCCCCCCAACCACCATAGGAAACATCCTCTCCACATCCACCTTATCTAGTCTTTTCAACATTCGGTAGGTTTCAATGAGATCCCCTTGCATTCTTCTAAATTCCATGAATTCAGGCCCAAACCTGCCAAATGCTCTTCAAATGGCAGGAGGAAAAGATGGCGGCACGACACAGCGTGCGTAGCCTCTCCGGTGAAATGATATCACATTTGTTAAATAGGGGCTGTGCACAATTCTGATTTGATGGAGACAGCGTTGAAATGCCCAGTTTGCTGCCGCTGTTACTGTGCGATCGAGAATCTCCGGAGGGAAGGCCCCAAATCCTTGGCTTTGCCTGCTGCTGGCGGCCGGGGCTGGAGTCAAATGCTCAGCAGAGATGGTGCTCGGTGCTCGGTGTCGGAGGACTGGTCGGAGGCTCAAAGTTTTCGGACGACTCAGAGTCGGACTGTGGTCGGGCATGGCAGGGAGAGTTTTCTTCCTTCTCCCATCTGTGTGAGATGTGGGACTTTTGAGAGACTTTGAACATTTTTTACTGTGCCCATGGCCTGTTTTTCATCAAGTTATGGAATTGCTTGCACTGTTGTAACTATATTTTATAATTATGTGGTTTTTGTCAGTTTTTCAGTCTTGGTCTGTCTTGTGTTTCTGTGATGTGACAAAGGAGGAATATTGTATCATTTCTTAATGCATACATTACTAAATGACAATAAAAGAGGACTGTCTGTCCTCATAACCTAATCTAATCTAATCTAATCTATGTTAACCCCTTCATTTCTGGAATCATACTTGTGAACCTCCTCTGGACTCTCTCCATCACAATACATCCTTTCTGAAACAAGAGAAAATCTACAGATGCTGGAAATCCAAGCAACACACACAAAGTGCTGGAGAACTCAGTAAACATAGACCATTCAAATAAAAAAATTCAGAAAAAAATTATACATCCTTCCTTTCACTCCTAATTTCCATAATTTAATCAAAAGACCTTCCTTCCATAATATATTATATGGTTTTTCAATATCAAAAAATTACTTTTTTTTACTTTAATTACAACTTCTTTATTTACGTATGTTTTCCTAATATCATCTTCCAAATATGAAACTGAATCAATGTCATTCTACCCCTTCAAAATCTGCTCTGATACAACACTATATAGAACATAGAACATAGAATAGTACAGCATAATACAGGCCCTTCGGCCAACAATGTTGTGCCAACTTTTAACCCCTGCCTCCCAAATAACCCCCCACCTTAAATTCCTCCATATAGCTGTCTAGTAGTCTCTTAAACTTCACTAGTGTATCTGCCTCCACCACTGACTCAGGCAGTGCATTCCATACGCCAGTCACTCTCTGAGTAAAAAACCTTCCTCTAATATCCTCCTTGAATTTCCCACCCCTTACCTTAAAGCCATGTCCTCTTGTACTGAGCAGTGGTGCCCTGGGGAAGAGGCACTGGCTGTCCACTCTATCTATTCCTCTTAATATCTTGTATAACTCTATCATGTCTCCTCTCATCCTCCTTCTCTCCAAAAAGTAAATCCCTAGCTCCCTTAATCCCTGTTTTCCAAAATAATTCAACTGCTCTTTTAGTTTACACAAATGGGACGTTGGCGCTATTGGTCAATAACTAGAAGAATCTGACCGGGGGGGGGTTGCGGGGGCAGTTCCCAAGTTTTAAAATAAGCACTACTACTGCCTATTTCCATGAGGAGGGAAGATGGCCTAATCTCCAAATATAATTCAAAAATTTTAATATGAATGATTGAGCAGTAACTCAACCTTCTCTATTCCAATAAGAATCATATTACCTTCTTTAATCGATACTGGAAAGTTATTAACCCTATGAATCCACCCCACACATACACACCCATTTTCTTAATCATCTCCAAACATTTCCAAGTTTAATATTCCTTCCAATTATATCACAATATGACTTCCAGTAAACCTTTTTTGCAACCTTCACCACTTTCCTCACCATGGCCTGTGTCCTTTTATATGTAATAAGGTCACTCGGAGAGTGATACTTCTTAACTTACCTAAGCACCTTATATCTCTCCCTAATTGCCTTCACACACTCCTCAGTCCATGGTACAGCCTTTCTCCTGCTAATGTCCTTTTTAATGGGAATCACTTCCACTGCAGTTTGATAATAATGTGACATAACCTTTCATTGCAGAAATCCACATCATCCTCAACATTCAGCTCTGAGCGAAGTTCATCACGTAAAACCTTAAACTTCTTCCAATTTGCTTTACCAGAATTCCGCCTCCTAAAAGTGGCCTCCTGTCCCTTATATAAATCCAACCCAAGCTTATAAATATAGGAAAATGATCACTCCCCAATGTTTCATCTCCCATGACATTCCACTCACGCACTCTGGTCAGAATGTTCAAAGCTAAATTTAAATCTATAGCAGTTTCAGAACTATTATAAACATTAAGTCTTGTATCCCTTATCATTAAGACACACAAGATGGGAAATATCTAAACGTTCTTCTACAATCAAACTATTACCATCATTGCACAAAAAAGCCCACAGTGAACTATGTGCATTAAAATCCCCACACCATACATCCTTAGTGAGCTAGAGCTACATATACCTTCTAACAAATCAAATGAAAGCTTTCCACAGGGTTAAAAAAAAATCCATTTCAATACCCCTACCTGTTGAATCAAATATTTCTTCTACAACCTCACACACTTCATTCACACCCACAACTCTATATCCCGTCCTTTTCCTTATACAACTAGCAACACCACCCCCTCTACCAATTAACCTATCACTCCTAACTACAATATAATATTGCAAAGAAAAACTTAAATGTGGTGACAACCAGGCTTCCTGAATACATAAAACATTGGGTGGATTTAGTAAATCAAAATAAACTTATTAAAGTCTTGACCATTAAAAATCAGGCATCTCACATTTCACTGCAATATTCTTAATCTCATTATGTACCTTCACAGGGAGACTGAAAAACAGATAACTCATCATCAGAGCTTCATTTACAGCTTCCCATATAACACTGGTTGTACCAAAATACTTTTCAGCAGCTTTCAGAGTAATGTTAATCTTCTCAGTATGCCTATCTTTTATTATCTTTTTATCTTTTTGTCAAGTAAAGTCTTCAAACGTAATGCCTTCTCACACTGTTCCTTACAAATGATTAACATATTACCTCCTCTTAAAGTATGAGCACAATGTATAGCCGATTTGAACTCTGTAGCTAAATTAATACAATTGAGTAGAAGAAGGGTCAAATTTAAACAATATTTAGAAGTCTTCTTTCCTTTTTTTCAAAAATTCCCATCCTTCCTCTCCATTAGTTGAAATCATTCCAATATTATGTTTCTTTTTTCGTTTTCAAGACCTGGATTCAACTTTATTCCAACCTCCCCACCCCCCTCATCCTGCCAACCTGCACTCACCTAAACCCTCCATTTCTAGTTCCTTTCCAGATCCTCTCCCCTACCTAAACCTACACTATTTCCCAACATCCCCACACCATTCACAGCCAGTGCCACCAACCGCCATTTCTCAAACCCTGATGATTCTCTCTCTGAACCTCACTCCTCCATAAGGCACTAAACGGGAGTCCTTTTTAGTGTGGGAAAAGCCATGCCAATCACAATTAACTTGAGAAGATTAAATTGAAATTATTGTACAAAGGCTTAATGGGACTAGTTAAGATAATGATTGGTAAATACAGGTGCTTGAGAAACCTAGAAACTTAATGCTCTACAGCAAGCCGCTGAGGCCCACAGACCTCATGAGCTCATGAGCAACAAGTACAGCCGTGGATTCACCAAATGATAATCATCAGCATCATCATAACAATAATAATAATAAAGCAGAAATCAGAAAGATAGATGCATTGGATTACACAAAAGATAACTGGATGAAGTATACTGAACAAACTGAGCAATATTTTGAAGCAAATGAATTAGCTGATGAATATCCAGTGCCAGTGTGGCTGAGTGCAATGGGTGTAAATGCATAAAGATTGCTTAGAAGTTTCACTGCTACAACCAAACCAGCCAAAATGAGCTTTGTGATATCATGAACATAATGCAGGAACATTTAGAACTAAAACCATTGTTGATTGCAGAGCATTTTAGGTTTCATAAGTGGAATAAAAAGGAAGAGGACTCCATTTTATCTTACGTGGCTGAATTGAAGATATTGTCCAAGTTCAGTGATGGGCTTAAATATGCACTGGGAGGTCATTTAGTTTGTGGAATCTTATGAGAAAACATTCAAAAACAGCTCCTAACTGAAACACAACTCATATTTTAAAAAGCAGTTGAAATCACTGTATCAATGGAAACAGCAGCCAGAGATGCAATTGAGTTGCAGTCAGGAATGAAAGTGAGCTTGAACAAAATTGCAATGTCTAAACAAAACCCATCTTAGCTGCACAAATTGTGTTACTGCTGTGGCAGGGGCTCACATACACCAGACCAATGCAGATTTAAAGGCAAAATGCCACAAAACAGGACACATAAAAGAGCATGTCAGGCAGACAAAGATAAATGGACTGCACAGGGAAGAGAAAAACCTAAAAAGGCAAGTTACAGTTTCAAAAAGAGCACTAATCTGCATGTTCTTGATGAAAAATCAGATAATAATGAGAGTGACACAGGACTGGGTAAATTTGAGATTTACATTGTGAGAATTAACAGGAGACAAGCATTCTGTTCTTCACCAGACGTGAAAGGTAAATTAATTAAAATGGAATTGGACACTGCATCGGCTGTTTCATTCATTCCACAAAACAAATTTGAACAACATTTCAGAGATACTGAACTGAAGCCTGCAAATATACAACTAAGAATGTATACTGGAGAAAAGACAACTCCTGTGGAAATGACATTCATAACAGTGAAATACAACAACCAATTTGTATGTGGTAAAAACAGGAGGGCTAGCATTGTGGAAACGTGAGTGGCTGAGACAACTACAACTTGGTTGGAGATCCATCCACCATTTATATGCCACATACCCTGTAATAGAATCAACTGAAAGCGAATTAAGAAAGGTACCGGATGATGCTAAAGGATGTGGTCAAGGATGGCATTGGAAAACTCAAACATATTAAGGGTAAAACAGTTTTAAATAAAAATGCCACACCCAAGTTTTACAAAGCCCATCTGGTTCCTTATACCATCCATGATAAATTAACCATTAAGCTAGACAGCGTGCAGGCAGAAGGAATTCCTTTCAAGGTTGGATGGAGCCCATGGGCAACAGCAGTGGTCCCAGTAGCCAAGAAGGATAGGGCTGTCAGGATCTGAATTTAAGGTTACCAAAAACCCAGTACTGAAAGTAAATCAAACTTTTCTGGGGAGAAAGACTTCAGCAAAGTTTACTTAGCTGAGGCCTACTTACAAATGGAAGAAGAGTCCAAAGTGATTCTCACCATAAACACTCACTAGGGGCTTTATCGCTACAATAGGCTTACTTTTGGAGTATCATCTGCACCAGCACTCTGGCAGGAAGTTATGGACCAGGTGCTGCAAACCTGCCCAGGTACTCAGTGTTACCTGATGACATCATTGTTACCAATAAAGATGACAAAGAACATCTCCAAAATCTCAGGGCAGTGTCAAAAAAAATAGAAGATTATGGGCTCAGAGCACAATGTGACAAATGTGAATTCTTTAAACCAAGCATCAATGACATAAATGACACACTATATAACCATATAACAATTACAGCACGGAAACAGGCCATCTCGGCCCTTCTAGTCCATGCCAAACTCTTACTTTCACCTCGTCCCACTGACCTGCATTCAGTCCATAACCCTCCATTCCTTTCCTGTCCATACAGCTATCCAATTTTACTTTAAATGACAATATCGAACCTGCCTCAACCACTTCTGCTGGAAGCTCGTTCCACACAGCTACCACTCTCTGAGTAAAGAAGTTCTCCCTCATGTTACCCCTAAACTTTTGCCCTTTAACTCTCAACTCATGTCTTCTTGTGCGAATCACCCCCACTCTCAATGGAAAAAGCCTATCCACGTCAACTCTATCTAACCCCCTCATAATCTTAAATACCTCTATCAAGTCCCCCCTCAACCTTTTACACTCCAAAGAATAAAGATCTAACTTGTTCAACCTTTCTCTGTAACTTAGGAGGTGAAACCCAGGTAACATTCTAGTAAATCTCCTCTGTACTCTCTCAATTTTATTGACATCTTTCCTATAATTCGGTGACCAGAACTGTACACAATACTCCAAATTTTACCTTACCAATGCCTTATACAATTTCAATATTACATCCCAACTCCTATACTCAATGCTCTGATTAATAAAGGCCAGCATACGAAAAACTTTCTTCACCACCCTATCCACAAGAGATTCCACCTTCAGGGAACTATGCACCAATATTCCTAGATCCCTCTGTTCTACAGCATTCTTCTATGCCCTACCATTTACCATGTATGTCCTATTTTGATTAGTCCTACCAAAATATAGCACCTCACATTTATCAGCATTAAACTCCATCTACCATCTTTCAGCCCACTCTTCTAAGTGGTCTAAATCTCTCTGCAAGCTTTGAAAACCTACTTCATTATCTACAACTCCACCTATCTTAGTATCATCTGCATACTTACTAATCCAATTTACCACCCCATCATCCAGATCATTAATATACATGACAAACAACATTGGACCCAGTATAGATCCCTGAGTAAAGAAGTTCTCCCTCATGTTACCCCTAAACTTTTGCCCTTTAACTCTCAACTCATGTCTCCTTGTTTGAATCACCCCCACTCTCAATGGAAAAAGCCTATCCACGTCAACTCTATCTAACCTCCTCATAATCTTAAATACCTCTATCAAGTCCCCCCTCAGCTACACACTGTCCTCCAATCTGGCACACAGTTATTCACCACTACTCTCTGGCGTCTCCCATCCAGCCACTGCTGAATCTATTTTACTACTTTGATATTGATACCTAACGATTGAACCTTCCGAATTAACTTTCCATGTGGAACCTTGTCAAAGGCCTTACTGAGGTCCATATAGACAACATCCACCACTTTACCCTCGTCAACTTTCCTAGTAACCTCATCAAAAAATTCAATAAGATTTGTCAAACATGACCTTCCACGCACAAATCCATGTTGACTGTTCCTAATCAGACCCTGTCCATCCAGATATAATATATATACCATCTCTAAGAATATTTTCCATCAATTTACCCACCACTAACGTCAAACTCACAGGCCGATAATTGCTAGGTTTACTCGTAGAACCCTTTTTAAACAATGGAACCACATGAGCAATACGCCAATCCTCCGGCACCATCCCCGTTTCTAATGACATTTGAAATATTTCTGTCACACCATTGACACACAATGATTATACAGGTGTGCTGAGACAATTAAAGCAGTGGTGGATGACCTAAAGTCAAAGGACATGTCACAGCTGCAGTCCTTTTTAGGATTTGTCAATTAGTATAGCAGGTTCCTGCCAAACCTGGCCACTGTCCTCCACCCCTTGAACTCATTATTACAGATCAGGAAGAAATGCGAATGGACAAAGCAGTGCAAGGTGGTTTTCCAAAAGACAAAGGAAATGGTGACATCAAACACTGTACTGACACATTATGATCCACATTGTTCAGTGAAGCTTCCCTGTGACACCTTGTCTTATGGTCTAGGTGCAATCATGTCACATTCTGTACAAGTGATGGAAGTGAATGCCCCATAACCTTTGCAACATGGTGCCACTGCAGAGAATAATTACGCACAAATTGACAGAGAGGCCTTGAGTCTGGTTTGGGGTGTAAAGTGTTTCAACCAGTGCCTGTATGGGAAAGAGTTTACCCTCATTACTGATCATCAACCACTAGTGTCCCTTTTCAATCCAGAGGAGGGCATTCTACTGACAGCAGCAACACGAATACAGATATGGGCTCTGTTTTTTGCAGCACAAAATTACAAGATTGAATTCAAGAGAACAACTAATCATGGAAATGCTGATGGATTGTCCCATTAATTGTGGGAAAAGGAAGTACCTGAAAAATATAGAAAACAGACAAAAAAGATGACTAGAGAGCAATTTGTTGAGGTGAATTGCTTTCTATATTGAGTTGGGGTTTATAGCTAAGCAGGGAGGAGTGTTGCATATTCAGTAATTCAGTAATATTTGAGTAATATTGTAAATATATTGTTTGATTAAGCATTCTTTGTTTGCTTCCATAATTCATTATGTAAGAAGAATGTGAATGGCATACATCATTATGCCACCACGTCATATATGAGCACAATACTTAAATAAAGAAAAAAAACTAAGTATCTAAGACTTTTGATTAGTCACTGTTGCTGCCTCACTTGGTGTACTGTGAGCAATTTTGGGCCCCATATCTGGGAAACGATGAATTGACATTGGAGAGTGTTCATAGGAGGTTCTTAAGAATGATCTCAGGAATCAAAGGGTTAACTTTTGATGGCTCAGGGCCTATAAGACCATGAGATCATACGATATAGGAGTGGAAGTAGGCCATTCAGCCCATTAAGTCTGCTCCGCCATTCAATCATGGCAGATCCAATTCTTTCAGTCATCCCAACTCCCCTGCCTTCTCCCCATACCCTATACCCATTGGAGTTTAGAAGAACAGGGTGGGGGGCGGTGATGTCATTGAATATAAAGGCCTTGGTAGAGAGGATGTTTCCATTGTGGGAGAATCTAGGAACAGAGAGCACAGCCTCACAGTAAAACATTGTCCTTCATTATAAAACATTGTTCCTTAGAAAAGAGAAGAGGAGGAATTTCTTTACCCAAAGGGTGGTTAGTCTTTAGAATTCATTACAGACAGCTGTGGAGGCCAAGTCATTGGGTATATCTAAAGTGAAAATTGATAGGTTTTTGATTAATAAGGACTTCAAAGGTTACAGGGAAAACACAGAAAAAACGGAGTTGAGAGAGACTTGATAGGCCAAATGGTCTAATCCCCCTCCAATGCTTATGTTCTTATGCAGAATTCAACCTCCACATCACGGTGCTTCTGATACCTCAAAGGGGGCCTTTCGTTTACTTTGCTCAGCAGGTTTCTCCAAACACTTTCATGGTGCCCTTTTGAATATTGACATTTATATTTATTGCATCTCTCTATGTGGATTCTAGTTAATATGGGAATCGATTGCTCTGAGAAACCACACTCCCTGATTTAAAATTCTGTCAATATCATACAGCACAGTAAAAACCCTCTGCTCAACTGGTCCGTGCAAAATAAAACTCCCATATTAGCTTGACCCATTTTCCCTGATTTGGCTCATATCTTTCTGGGTAGTCTGTTGGTCTGAATAAACATTTCTAATAATTGATGCTGAGAATAAATTTGATCATCATTAAAAGGAAATCCAGTTTATTCATTACATAACTCCCATTATTGGCAATGTATGCAAGCATTTTATCATATATTTTCAAAACACTGCTTACTGTCAAATGTCTGCATACTGAAAATGGCAAGCTGCCAATAGTTTCCATTTCAATTCCTTGTAAAGAGAAATTTAAACCATCTTTACATTGATTAACTTGCAGGCTAAAATCCCAAATTTGAGCACCAGCTGGAGAGAAGAGTTGCAAAGAGGTCAAGGTTCCAGCAGACATCACAGTTTAATGACCGTCAATTAAAATAGCCAGAAAATCATGTATGATACAGAGCTCAGATTTTCAGTCACCTCACCCAGGCTTGGAGTGTTGGTTTTGACACACACTAAATGTTTGAGGTCTCTACCCAAGGGAACAAAAACAGGTGTTTAGTGGCATGAAATATGTTTCTGTTTGATGAGTTACTAAAAAAATTGTTTAACAACAAAGAAATTATTTTGTGATAAATTCATTGTTCTCTCCCTCCCCAAATCATGCTCGATATTGCCTGAAATAATTTGAATTTCGTTTGGAGAGATGGTGCTTGATATATTCGAGGTCTTTGACCTGTATCACATTTTTTCACACTGCACAAATTCTGCCTGATCTGCTAAGCATCGCCAGCGCTTCCTGTTGTTATAGTTTCATGTATTAGGTGCTGGTTCTCAAACTATTCCTATCACATCTCCAAATTACTGATCAGGGAATTGACACTCTTATTTCTTATATACAAGTTGCCTGCTGACTTCAGGCAAACTCAAATGGTTGCTTGAATGTGCAAATTCAGAACTTTCTGTCAGTGTGGTGCAATTAATAGCATGAGTTTTGTGTTTACAAGACGGATGAAGTCAGGGTTTATTCATTTCAACTTTACGTCTCTTCAACAATATGAAAAGTCTTAATTTTTGCAAAACACCCTTGTGACATTGTAAATTAACTACTGCATGGGGTAGATCTTTAGTCCTTCAGATTGAATTGCGATTGGAAATTTTCTTTAAAATTAATAGTTTATTTATCTATTTCCAAGTTTTTATTCTGATGCAATTCCTCTTCTCTCTTTATTTTGCTTACTGTGTGTATCAAACAGTTTAGTTCATACTTATAGAGTCATAGCTCACTGCAGCACAGAAACAGACCCTTCAGCTCTTCTAGTCCATGCCAAAATATTAATCTGCCTCATCCCATTGACATAATCCCAGACCATAGCTCTCCATGCTCTAGGGAATAAAGCCCCAACTTATTCAACTTCTTTTATTACTCAGCTTTCAAGTCCTGGTAACATCCTTATAAATCTTCTCTGTACTCTTTCAATCTCACAGCCAATTTTCCTGTAGGTAGATGAACAAAACTGCACACAACATTCCAAATTAGGCCTCATGAACATCTTACACAACTTCAACATAACATCCTAACTCCTGTACTCAGTACTTTATTTTATGAAGGTCAATATGCCAAAAGCTTTCTTCACAACCTATCTACCTGTGATGCCTCTTTCAAGGAATTATTAATCTGTATTCCCAGACCCCCCTGTTCAACCGCATTCCTCAGTGCCCTACCACTCACCATGTAAATTCTATGCTGGTTTGTCCTCCTAAGGTGCAACACCTCACATGTATCTGCATTAAATTCTATCTTCCATTTTTTCCAGCAGGTCCAGATTCCTCTACAAGATTTGATAGACTTCCTTGCTGCCCACCCCCCACCCCCAATCTTGGTGTCACCTGCAAATATGTTGATCCAGTTAACAACATTATCATCCAGTTCATTGATACAGATGACAAACAACAATAGACCCAGCACCGATCCCTGCAGCACGCCAGTCACAGGCCTCCATTCGAGAGGCAAACATTTACAGCTGCTCTCTGGCTTCTCCTGTGACGCCACTGTCTCATCCAATTTACTACCTCATCTTGAACACCAAGTAACTGAAACTTCTTGACCAACCTCCAATGCAAGACCTTGTCAAAAGGCTTTCTAAAGTCCATGTAGACAACATCCACTTCCTTGCCTTCATTGACTTCCTTGGTAACTTCCTTGAAAAAAGTCTATAAGATTGGTTAGATCTGACCTACTATGCAGAAAGCCATGTTGACTATCCCCAATCAGTCCCTGTCTATCCAAATACTTATAGATCTGGCCCCTTGGAATACCTTCCAATAGCTTACCAACTATTGATATCAGGGTCCCTGACCTATAATTTCTTGACTTATTCTTCGAGCCTTTCTTAAACAGAGGAAAAACATTGGCTATCCTCCAATCCTCCAGTAGCTCACCTGACACCAAGGATGATTTAAGTATCTCTGCTAGGGCCTCTGCAATTTCCCACAGGGTCCAAGGGAACATCTTGTCAGGCCATGGGTATTTATCCACCCTAATTTGCCTCTAGACAGCAAACCCTTCCTCCTCTACAACCACTCTACGGTCTATGACCTCTTTGCTGCGTTGCCTCACTTTTATAGATACTGTGTCCATCGCCCAATTAAATACAGATGCAAAAAATCCATTTAGGATCTCCCTCATTTCTTCTCGCTCCATGCATAGATCATCACTCTGATTGTCCAGAGGACCAATTTTGTCCCTTTAGCTCTTAATATATCTATTAGTTTCCATTAGTTTCCATAACCGTTAGTTTCAACTTGATCATGGACAAGGATAGATCTGGTCCTAGGGTTGTGGTTCTTAACTGGAAGAAGGCCAAATTTGAAGAAATGAGAAAGGATCTAAAAAGCGTGGATTGGGACAGGTTGTTCTCTGGCAAGGATGTGATCGGTAGGTGGGAAGCCTTCAAAGGAGAAATTTTGAGAGTGCAGAGTTTGTATGTTCCTGTCAGGATTAAAGGCAAAGTGAATAGGAATAAGGAACCTTGGTTCTCAAGGGATATTGCAACTCTGATAAAGAAGAAGAGGGAGTTGTATGACATGTATAGGAAACAGGGAGTAAATAAGGTGCTTGAGGAGTATAAGAAATGCAAGAAAATACTTAAGAAAGAAATCAGGAGGGCTAAAAGAAGACATGAGGTTGCCTTGGCAGTCAAAGTGAAGGATAATCCAAAGAGCTTATACAGGTATATTAAGAGCAAAAGGATTGTAAGGGATAAAATTGGTCCTCTTCAAGATCAGAGTGGTCGGCTATGTGCGGAACCAAAGGAAATGGGGGAGATCTTAAATAGTTTTTTTGCGTCTGTATTTACTAAGGAAACTGGCATGAAGTCTATGGAATTGAGGGAATCAAGCAGTGAGATCATGGAAACTGTACAGATTGAAAAGGAGGAGGTGCTTACTGTCTTGAGGGAAATTAAAGTGGATAAATCCCCGGGACCTGACAGGGTGTTCCCTCGGACCTTGAAGGAGACTAGTGTTGAAATTGCAGGGGCCCTGGCAGAAATATTTAAAATGTCTACAGGTGAGGTGCCGGAGGATTGGAGAGTGGCTCACGCTGTTCCGTTGTTTAAAAAAGGATCGAAAAGTAATCCAGGAAATTATAGGCCAGTAAGTTTAATGTCGGTAGTAGGTAAGTTATTGGAGGGAGTACTAAGAGACAGAATCTACAAGCATTTGGATAGACAGGGACTTATTAGGGAGAGTCAACATGGCTTTGTGTGTGGTAGGTCATGTTTGACCAATCTATTGGAGTTTTTTGAGGAGGTTACCAGGAAAGTGGATGAAGGGAAGGCAGTGGATATTGTCTACAATGACTTCAGTAAGGCCTTTGACAAGGTCCCGCATGGGAGGTTAGTTAGGAAAATTCAGTCGCTAGGTATACATGGAGAGGTGGTAAATTGGATTAGACATTGGCTCAATGGAAGAAGCCAAAGACTGGTGGTAGAGAATTGCTTCTCTGAGTGGAGGCCTGTGACTAGTGGTGTGCCACAGGGATCAGTGCTGGGTCCATTGTTATTTGTCATCTATATCAATGATCTGGTTGATAATATGGTAAATTGGATCAGCAAATTTGCTGATGATACAAAGACTGGAGGTGTAGTAGACAGTGAGGAAGGTTTTCAGAGACTGCAGAGGGATTTGGACCAGCTGGAAAAATGGGCTGAAAAATGACAGATGGAGTTTAATACAGACAAGTGTGAGGTATTGCATGTTGGAAGGACAAACCAACGTAGAACATACAGGGTTAACGGTAAGGCACTGAGGAGTGCAGTGGAACAGAGGGATCTGGGAATACAGATACAAAATTCCCTAAAAGTGGCGTCACAAGTAGATAGGGTCGTAAAGAGAGCTTTTGGTACATTGGCCTTTATTAATCAAAGTATTGA